>NW_020620936.1:350032-381687 GCF_003573695.1 Papaver somniferum | reverse complement strand
AAAAGTCCACCACGTGGCAAAAACTCTCGCCTAGCACGTGAGCAATATATTTTTTTTTACTTCTCATTTTTTTTTTTTTTGCAGGTAATTACAGCGGAGGGCGTCTTCGCAATATCTCTACTCACGCTTGGGGGCGAGTTTCATCATCAACGTTCGACGCAAAAGGATAAACAATTTTCTTAACCACCAACAAGTTGGAGGTTAAGAGGGGGCGATGTTTGTACCGTGTATTTTATACACGGTGATCCCGTAATCAAGCCCGTCTAGCCAGCCCATGACGGAAGATTCTAGAAGTTTCCCGAAGGCTTGTTTCCCAAGTTGCTTGCACATGAAGTTTACATCAAAATTAGGGTTACATAAACTCTATAAATACATGTATCATAAACCCAAGAATAGAGGGAATATTAGGTTAGCTAACCCGGAGAAAAACACCCTTGTATCAAATACATCAATAAAATACCTCTCCGTTCTTCCGTGGATGCAGGCAACACATTCCGAACCACGTAAATTCTTGTCTTCTTATTTATTTTTGATCGTTTTTCTAACCCTAATCATCATCAAATCATCGTGTTTAGTGCCTAGAATTTATTTTGGGTACAAACATTGGCGCCGACTAAGGGGATTCGAGTAAAACGATCGTGTTTACCAGTGAGAGAAGCCTCAGAAAAATCATGAACGAGATTCCAACAAAAATCAGCAAGAAAAAATAAAAAAATAGGGTTCTTACGTAACTGTTGCGAAGGTTGAAGAAACGTTGCAAACAGTTACAGAAACCGTTGCGAAGGCAGTAGTAGAATCTTTGCAGCACAGTAACAGATATAAATGTTGCAGAAATCATTACAAAAGCACTTATCCTGTACAACCCTATGAGTCCAGCTTCCTGTACAGCTTAAGTTCCAGCGAATCATGTCCGTCAGATATAGAAGATCTTGACTGTAAGATCTGTCCTTCCAAGGATCCAACTCCCGGTTCACAAATAGGTTCAGTGTCAGACTGGTTCGGTTCAAAGCGAACCAGTTCAGTACGGTTCAAAACGAACCAGACCGATACGACCCAACCAATTGACTGAACTCGCCACGTCATAAGAAATCCACGTCATCAGTGACATGTTAGCAGACTCTAATGACACGTCATAGGAATAATCCACACCAGCAGTGCCACATCAGCACAGAGTCCAGTCAGGAACGACACATCATCAAATTTTGCCACGTCAGCGTCTCAGGATGCTGACTGTTTTGTCGTGTCAGCTGCCACGTCAGCGCCGTTCGTACGCCACGTCAGAAAGTCATCCCAATCAGCAGTAACACGTCAGCAATTCTCCACAGTCATCACTGCCATGTATGCAACAGCGCGCGTTTCGTTCAAAGCTTGTTTCGTCAATAATTTCTTCGTTTTAGGTCCGAATTAAGTGATTTTTGGCTCGTTAGAATCGTCTTTCAATTCCCTACAACATGGAAACAAAAAATCCAGTGTACTAGAAACTTGGATGTGCACTTAGAGCAGTAACATGATCGGGTTCGAGGTTCGTGGACAACGACATGATCGGGTTCAAGGTTCGTGGATAGCGAAATGATCGAGAGTTCGAGATGAGGATTGCTTAGACCCTTCAATATTTAGCCTTGCATCAAATCGCAAGCACCTAAAGCCTCACCTTGCACGTGAGCACTTAAGTCTTGCTTTCGCAAGCATAAAATCTCGTCTTGCACGCGAGTATGAAAGACTTGTACCTTGGAAAGCATAAAGTCTCTTCTCAACCACGAGCCCAACGCCCGATGTTGGTCCAAAGACTCGTACTCAACACAAGAAATACAGCCAGCCTTTCCGAGCAGCGAGCGCTACAGCCTTGTTACGTCGCGAGCAAAAAGCCTTGCCCCAGCCGGAAGCACATTACGTTTCACTTAAGACTAGACTATCTCTCGAGCATCAAAAGTCCACCACGTGGCAAAAACTCTCGCCTAGCACGTGAGCAATATATTTTTTTTTACTTCTCATTTTTTTTTTTTGCAGGTAATTACAGCGGAGGGCGTCTTCGCAATATCTCTACTCACGCTTGGGGGCGAGTTTCATCATCAACGTTCGACACAAAAGGATAAACAATTTTCTTAACCACCAACAAGTTGGAGGTTAAGAGGGGGCAATGTTTGTACCGTGTATTTTATACACGGTGAGCCCGTAATCAAGCCCGTCTAGCCAGCCCATGACGGAAGATTCTAGAAGTTTCCCGAAGGCTTGTTTCCCAAGTTGCTTGCACATGAAGTTTACATCAAAATTAGGGTTACATAAACTCTATAAATACATGTATCCTAAACCCAAGAATAGAGGGAATATTAGGTTAGCTAACCCGGAGAAAAACACCCTTGTATCAAATACATCAATAAAATACCTCTCCGTTCTTCCGTGGATGCAGGCAACACATTCCGAACCACGTAAATTCTTGTCTTCTTATTTATTTTTGATCGTTTTTCTAACCCTAATCATCATCAAATCATCGTGTTTAGTGCCTAGAATTTATTTTGGGTACAGACATTGGCGCCGACTAAGGGGATTCGAGTAAAACGATCGTGTTTACCAGTGAGAGAAGCCTCAGAAAAATCATGAACGAGATTCCAACAAAAATCAGCAAGAAAAAATAAAAAAATAGGGTTCTTACGTAACTGTTGCGAAGGTTGAAGAAACGTTGCAAACAGTTACAGAAACCGTTGCGAAGGCAGTAATAGAAGCTTTGCAGCACAGTAAGAGATATAAATGTTGCAAAAATCATTACAAAACCACTTATCCTGTACAACCCTATAAGTCCAGCTTCCTGTACAGCTTCAGATCCAGCGAATCATGTCCGTAAGATATAGAAGATCTTGACCGTAAGATCTTCCTAGCCAAGGATCCAGCTCCCGGTTCACAAACAGGTTCAGTGTCAGACCGGTTCGGTTCAGATCGAACCAGTTCAGTACGGTTCAAAACGAACAAGACCGATACGGCCCAACCAGTTGACTGGGCTCGCCACGTCATCAGTGAAATGTCAGAAGACTCTAATGACACGTCAGCGGAATAATCCACACCAGCAGTGCCATATCAGCACACAGTCCAGTCAGGAACGACACATCATCAAATTTTTCCACGTCAGCGTCACAGGATGCTGGCTGTTTTGCCGCGTCAGCCCCGTTCGTACGCCACGTCAGAAAGTCATCCCAATAAAGAGTAACACGTCAGCAATTCTGCACAGTCATCACTGCCATGTATGCAACAGCGCGCGTTTCGTTCAAAACTTGTTTCGTCAATAACTTCTTCGTTTGAAGTCCGAATTAAGTGATTTTTGGCTCGTTAGAATCGTCTTTCAATTCCCTACAAAATGGAAACAAAAAATCCAGTGTAATAGAAACTTGGATGTGGACTTAGAGCAGTAACATGATCGGGTTCGAGGTTCGTGGACAACGACAATGATCGGGTTCAAGGTTCGTGGATAGCGACATCATCGAGAGTTCGATATGAGGATTGCTTAGACCCTTCAATATTTAGCCTTGCATAAAATAGAAAGCACCTAAAGCCTCACCTTGCACGTGAGCACTTAAGTCTTGCTTTCGCAAGCATAAAATCTCGTCTTGCACGTGAGTATGAAAGACTTGTACCTTGGAAAGCATCAAGTCTCTTCTCAACCACGAGCCCAACGCCTGATGTTGGTCCAAAGACTCGTACTCAACACAAGAAATACAGCCAGCCTTCCCGAGCAGCGAGCGCTACAGCCTTGTTACGTCGCGAGCAAAAAGCCTTGCCCCAGCGGCAAGCACATTACGTTTCACTTAAGACTAGACTAGCTCTCGAGCATCAAAAGTCCACCACGTGGCAAAAAGTCTCGCCTAGCACGTGAGCAATATATATTTTTTTTTTTACTTTTCATTTTTTTTTTGCAGGTAATTACAGCGGAGGGCGTCTTCGCAATATCTCTACTCACGCTTGGGGGCGAGTTTCATCATCAACGTTCGACGCAAAAGGATAAACAATTTTCTTAACCACCCACAAGTTGGAGGTTAAGAGGGGGCGATGTTTGTACCGTGTATTTTATACACGGTGAGCCCGTAATCAAGCCCGTCTAGCCAGCCCATGACGGAAGATTCTAGAAGTTTCCCGAAGGCTTGTTTCCCAAGTTGCTTGCACATGAAGTTTACATCAAAATTAGGGTTACATAAACTCTATAAATACATGTATCCTAAACCCAAGAATAGAGGGAATATTAGGTTAGCTAACCCGGAGAAAAACACCCTTGTATCAAATACATCAATAAAATACCTCTCCGTTCTTCCGTGGATGCAGGCAACACATTCCGAACCACGTAAATTCTTGTCTTCTTATTTATTTTTGATCGTTTTTCTAACCCTAATCATCATCAAATCATCGTGTTTAGTGCCTAGAATTTATTTTGGGTACAAACATTGGCGCCGACTAAGGGGATTCGAGTAAAACGATCGTGTTTACCAGTGAGAGAAGCCTCAGAAAAATCATGAACGAGATTCCAACAAAAATCAGAAAGAAAAAATAAAAAAATAGGGTTCTTACGTAACTGTTGCGAAGGTTGAAGAAACGTTGCAAACAGTTACAGAAACCGTTGCGAAGGCAGTAGTAGAAGCTTTGCAGCACAGTAACAGATATAAATGTTGCAGAAATCATTACAAAAGCACTTATCCTGTACAACCCTATGAGTCCAGCATCCTGTACAGCTTAAGTTCCAGCGAATCATGTCCGTCAGATATAGAAGATCTTGACTGTAAGATCTGTCCTGCCAAGGATCCAACTCCCGGTTCACAAATAGGTTCAGTGTCAGACTGGTTCGGTTCAAAGCGAACCAGTTCAGTACGGTTCAAAACGAACCAGACCGATACGACCCAACCAATTGACTGCACTCGCCACGTCAGCAGAAGTCCATGTCATCAGTGACATGTCAGCAGACTTTAATGACACGTCAGAGGAATAATCCACACCAGGAGTGCCACATCAGCACAGAGTCCAGTCAGGAACGACACATCATCAAATTTTGCCACGTCAGCGTCTCAGGATGCTGGCTGTTTTGTCGTGTCAGCTGCCACGTCAGCGCCGTTCGTACGCCACGTCAGAAAGTCATCCCAATCAGCAGTAACACGTCAGCAATTCTGCACAGTCATCACTGCCATGTATGCAACAGCGCGGGTTTTCGTTCAAAGCTTGTTTCGTCAATAACTTCTTCGTTTTAAGTCCGAATTAAGTGATTTTTGGCTCGTTAGAATCGTCTTTCAATTCCCTACAGCATGGAAACAAAAAATCCAGTGTACTAGAAACTTGGATGTGCACTTAAAGCAGTAACATGATCGGGTTCGAGGTTCGTGGACAACGACATGATCGGGTTCAAGGTTCGTGGATAGCGAAATGATCGAGAGTTCGAGATGAGGATTGCTTAGACCCTTCAATATTTAGCCTTGCATCAAATCGCAAGCACATAAAGCCTCACCTTGCACGTGAGCACTTAAGTCTTGCTTTCGCAAGCATAAAATCTCGTCTTGCACGCGAGTATGAAAGACTTGTACCTTGGAAAGCATAAAGTCTCTTCTCAACCACGAGCCCAACGCCCGATGTTGGTCCAAAGACTCGTACTCAACACAAGAAATACAGCCAGCCTTTCCGAGCAGCGAGCGCTACAGCCTTGTTACGTCGCGAGCAAAAAGCCTTGCCCCAGCCGGAAGCACATTACGTTTCACTTAAGACTAGACTATCTCTCGAGCATCAAAAGTCCACCACGTGGCAAAAACTCTCGCCTAGCACGTGAGCAATATATTTTTTTTTACTTCTCATTTTTTTTTTTGCAGGTAATTACAGCGGAGGGCGTCTTCGCAATATCTCTACTCACGCTTGGGGGCGAGTTTCATCATCAACGTTCGACACAAAAGGATAAACAATTTTCTTAACCACCAACAAGTTGGAGGTTAAGAGGGGGCAATGTTTGTACCGTGTATTTTATACACGGTGAGCCCGTAATCAAGCCCGTCTAGCCAGCCCATGACGGAAGATTCTAGAAGTTTCCCGAAGGCTTGTTTCCCAAGTTGCTTGCACATGAAGTTTACATCAAAATTAGGGTTACATAAACTCTATAAATACATGTATCCTAAACCCAAGAATAGAGGGAATATTAGGTTAGCTAACCCGGAGAAAAACACCCTTGTATCAAATACATCAATAAAATACCTCTCCGTTCTTCCGTGGATGCAGGCAACACATTCCGAACCACGTAAATTCTTGTCTTCTTATTTATTTTTGATCGTTTTTCTAACCCTAATCATCATCAAATCATCGTGTTTAGTGCTTAGAATTTATTTTGGGTACAAACATTGGCGCCGACTAAGGGGATTCGAGTAAAACGATCGTGTTTACCAGTGAGAGAAGCCTCAGAAAAATCATGAACGAGATTCCAACAAAAATCAGCAAGAAAAAATAAAAAAATAGGGTTCTTACGTAACTGTTGCGAAGGTTGAAGAAACGTTGCAAACAGTTACAGAAACCGTTGCGAAGGCAGTAGTAGAAGCTTTGCAGCACAGTAACAGATATAAATGTTGCAGAAATCATTACAAAAGCACTTATCCTGTACAACCCTATGAGTCCAGCATCCTGTACAGCTTAAGTTCCAGCGAATCATGTCCGTCAGATATAGAAGATCTTGACTGTAAGATCTGTCCTGCCAAGGATCCAACTCCCGGTTCACAAATAGGTTCAGTGTCAGACTGGTTCGGTTCAAAGCGAACCAGTTCAGTACGGTTCAAAACGAACCAGATCGATACGACCCAACCAATTGACTGCACTCGCCACGTCAGCAGAAGTCCATGTCATCAGTGACATGTCAGCAGACTTTAATGACACGTCAGAGGAATAATCCACACCAGGAGTGCCACATCAGCACAGAGTCCAGTCAGGAACGACACATCATCAAATTTTGCCACGTCAGCGTCTCAGGATGCTGGCCGTTTTGTCGCGTCAGCTGCCACGTCAGCGCCCTTCGTACGCCACGTCAGAAAGTCATCCCAATCAGCAGTAACACGTCAGCAATTCTGCACAGTCATCACTGCCATGTATGCAACAGCGCGGGTTTTCGTTCAAAGCTTGTTTCGTCAATAACTTCTTCGTTTTAAGTCCGAATTAAGTGATTTTTGGCTCGTTAGAATCGTCTTTCAATTCCCTACAGCATGGAAACAAAAAATCCAGTGTACTAGAAACTTGTATGTGCACTTAGAGCAGTAACATGATCGGGTTCGAGGTTCGTGGACAATGACATGATCGGGTTCAAGGTTCGTGGATAGCGAAATGATCGAGAGTTCGAGATGAGGATTGCTTAGACCCTTCAATATTTAGCCCTGCATCAAATCGCAAGCACCTAAAGCCTCACCTTGCACGTGAGCACTTAAGTCTTGCTTTCGCAAGCATAAAATCTCGTCTTGCACGCGAGTATGAAAGACTTGTACCTTGGAAAGCATAAAGTCTCTTCTCAACCACGAGCCCAACTCCCGATGTTGGTCCAAAGACTCGTACTCAACACAATAAATATAGCCAGCCTTCCCGAGCAGCGAGCGCTACATCCTTGTTACGTCGCGAGCAAAAAGCCTTGCCCCAGCCGCAAGCACATTACGTTTCACTTAAGACTTGACTAGCTCTCGAGCATCAAAATTCCACCACGTGGCAAAAAGTCTCGCCTTGCACGTGAGCAATATATTTTTTTTTTTTACTTTTGATTTTTTTTTTGCAGGTAATTACAGCGGAAGGCGTCTTCACAATATCTCTACTCACGCTTGGGGGCGAGTTTCATCATCAACGTTCGACGCAAAAGGATAAACAATTTTCTTAACCACCAACAAGTTGGAGGTTAAGAGGGGGCGATGTTTGTACCGTGTATTTTATACACGGTGAGCCCGTAATCAAGCCCGTCTAGCCAGCCCATGACGGAAGATTCTAGAAGTTTCCCGAAGGCTTGTTTCCCAAGTTGCTTGCACATGAAGTTTACATCAAAATTAGGGTTACATAAACTTTATAAATACATGTATCCTAAACCCAAGAATAGAGGGAATATTAGGTTAGCTAACCCGGAGAAAAACACCCTTGTATCAAATACATCAATAAAATACCTCTTCGTTCTTCCGTGGATGTAGGCAACACATTCCGAACCACGTAAATTCTTGTCTTCTTATTTATTTTTGATCGTTTTTCTAACCCTAATCATCATCAAATCATCGTGTTTAGTTCCTAGAATTTATTTTGGGTACAAACATTGGCGCCGACTACGGGGATTCGAGTAAAACGATCGTGTTTACCAGTGAGAGAAGCCTCAGAAAAATCATGAACGAGATCCCAACAAAAATAAGCAAGAAAAAATAAAAAATAGGGTTCTTACGTAACTGTTGCGAAGGTTGAAGAAACGTTGCAAACAGTTACAGAAACCGTTGCGAAGGCAGTAGTAGAAGCTTTGCAGCACAGTAACAGATATAAATGTTGCATAAATCATTACAAAAGCACTTATCCTGTACAACCCTATAAGTCCAGCTTCCTGTACAGCTTCAGATCCAGCGAATCATGTCCGTCAGATATAGAAGATCTTGACCGTAAGATCTGTCCTGCCAAGGATCCAGCTCCCGGTTCACAAATAGGTTCAGTGTCAGACTGGTTCGGTTCAGAGAGAACAAGTTCAGTACGGTTCAAAACGAACCAGACCGATACGACCCAACCAATTGACTGAACTCGCCACGTCAGAAGAATTCCACGTCATCAGTGACATGTCAGCAGACTCTAATGACACGTCAGAGGAATAATCCACACCATCAGTGCCACATCAACACACAGTCCAGTCAGGAACGACACATCATCAAATTTTTCCACGTCAGCGTCTCAGGATGCTGGCTGTTTTGTCGCGTCAGCTGCCACGTCAGCGCCGTTCGTAAGCCACGTCAGAAAGTCATTCTAATCAGCAGTAACACGTCAGCAATTCTGCACAGTCATCACTGCCATGTATGCAACAGCGCGGGTTTCGTTCAAAGCTTGTTTCGTCAATAACTTCTTCGTTTTAAGTCCGAATTAAGTGATTTTTGGCTCGTTAGAAACGTCTTTCAATTCCCTACAACATGGAAACAAAAAATACAGTGTACTAGAAAATTAGATGTGCACTTAGAGCAATAACATGATCGGGTTCGAGGTTCATGGACAACGACATGATCGGTTTCAAGGTTCGTGGATAGCGACATGATCGATAGTTCGAGATGAGGATTGCTTAGACCCTTCAATATTTATCCTTGCATCATATCGCAAGCACCTAAAGCCTCACCTTTCACGTGAGCACTTAAGTCTTGCTTGCGCAAGCATAAAATCTCGTCTTGCACGCGAGTATGAAAGACTTGTACCTTGGAAAGCATAAAGTCTCTTCTCAACCACGAGCCCAACGCCCGATGTTGGTCCAAAGACTCGTACTCAACACAAGAAAT
Source organism: Papaver somniferum (assembly GCF_003573695.1). Classification (NCBI taxonomy): domain Eukaryota; kingdom Viridiplantae; phylum Streptophyta; class Magnoliopsida; order Ranunculales; family Papaveraceae; genus Papaver; species Papaver somniferum. The sequence continues at coordinate 372,211 of NW_020620936.1, read as the reverse complement.
ACAGCCAGCCTTCCCGAGCAGCGAGCGCTACAGCCTTGTTACATCGCGAGCAAAAAGCCTTCCCCCAGCCGCAAGCACATTACGTTTCACTTAAGACTTGACTAGCTCTCGAGCATCAAAAGTCCACCACGTGGAAAAAAGTCTCGCCTAGCACGTGAGCAATATATTTTTTTTTTTACTTTTTCATTTTTTTTTGCAGGTAATTACAGCGGAGGGCGTCTTCGCAATATCTCTACTCACGCTTGGGGGCAAGTTTCATCATCAACGTTCGACGCAAAAGGATAAAAAATTTTCTTAACCACCAACAAGTTGGAGGTTAAGAGTGGGCGATGTTTGTACCGTGTATTTTATACACGGTGAGACCTTAATCAAGCCCGTCTAGCCAGCCCATGACGGAAGATTCTAGAAGTTTCCCGAAGGCTTGTTTCCCAAGTTGCTTGCACATGAAGTTTACATCAAAATTAGGGTTACATAAACTCTATAAATACATGTATCCTAAACCCAAGAATAGAGGGAATATTAGGTTAGCTAACCCGGAGAAAAACACCCTTGTATCAAATACATCAATAAAATACCTCTTCGTTCTTCCGTGGATGTAGGAAACACATTCCGAACCACGTAAATTCTTGTCTTCTTATTTATTTTTGATCGTTTTTCTAACCCTAATCATCATCAAATCTTCGTGTTTAGTTCCTAGAATTTATTTTGGGTACAAACATTGGCGCCGACTACGGGGATTCGAGTAAAACGATCGTGTTTACCAGTGAGAGAAGCCTCAGAAAAATCATGAACGAGATTCCAACAAAAATCAGCAAGAAAAAATAAAAAAATAGGGTTCTTACGTAACTGTTGCGAAGGTTGAAGAAACGTTGCAAACAGTTACAGAAACCGTTGAGAAGGCAGTAGTAGAAGCTTTGCAGCACAGTAACAGATATAAATGTTGCAGAAATCATTACAAAAGCACTTATCCTGTACAACCCTATAAGTCCAGCTTCCTGTACAGCTTCAGATCCAGCGAATCATGTCCGTCAGATATAGAAGATCTTGACCGTAAGATCTGTCCTGCCAAGGATCCATCTCCCGGTTCACAAATAGGTTCAGTGTCAGACTGGTTCGCTTCAGAGAGAACAAGTTCAGTACGGTTCAAAACGAACCAGACCGATACGACCCAACCAATTGACTGAACTCGCCACGTCAGCAGAATTCCACGTCATTAGTGACATGTCAGCAGACTCTAATGACACGTCAGAGGAATAATCCACACCAGCAGTGCCACATCAACACACAGTCCAGTCAGGAACGACACATCATCAAATTTTGCCACGCCAGCGTCTCAGGATGCTGGATGTTCGTAAGCCACGTCAGAAAGTCATCCCAATCAGCAGTAACACGTCAGCAATTCTGCACAGTCATCACTCCCATGTATGCAACAGCGCGGGTTTCGTTCAAAGCTTGTTTCGTCAATAACTTCTTCGTTTTAAGTCCGAATTAAGTGATTTTTGGCTCGTTAGAAACGTCTTTCAATTCCCTACAACATGGAAACAAAAAATATAGTGTACTAGAAACTTGGATGTGCACTTAGAGCAGTAACATGATCGGGTTCGAGGTTCGTGGACAACGACATGATCGGGTTCAAGGTTCGTGGATAGCGACATGATCGAGAGTTCGAAATGAGGATTGCTTAGACCCTTCAATATTTAGCCTTGCATCAAATCGCAAGCACCTAAAGCCTCACCTTTCACGTGAGCACTTAAGTCTTGCTTTCGCAAGCATAAAATCTCGTCTTGCACGCGAGTATGAAAGACTTGTACCTTGGCAAGCATAAAGTCTCTTCTCAACCACGAGCCCAACGCCCGATGTTGGTCCAAAGACACGTACTCAACACAAGAAATACAGCCAGCCTTCCCGAGCAGCGAGCGCTACAGCCTTGTTACGTCGCGAGCAAAAAGCCTTGCCCCAGCCGGAAGCACATTACGTTTCACTTAAGACTAGACTATCTCTCGAGCATCAAAAGTACACCACGTGGCAAAAACTCTCGCCTAGCACGTGAGCAATATATTTTTTTTTTTACTTCTCATTTTTTTTTTGCAGGTAATTACAGCGAAGGGCGTCTTCGCAACATCTCTACTCACGCTTGGGGGCGAGTTTCATCATCAACGTTCGACGCAAAAGGATAAACAATTTTCTTAACCACCAACAAGTTGGAGGTTAAGAGGGGGCGATGTTTGTACCGTGTATTTTATACACGGTGAGCCCGTAATCAAGCCCGTCTAGCCAGCCCATGACGGAAGATTCTAGAAGTTTCCCGAAGGCTTGTTTCCCAAGTTGCTTGCACATGAAGTTTACATCAAAATTAGGGTTACATAAACTTTATAAATACATGTATCCTAAACCCAAGAATAGAGGGAATATTAGGTTAGCTAACCCGGAGAAAAACACCCTTGTATCAAATACATCAATAAAATACCTCTTCGTTCTTCCGTGGATGTAGGCAACACATTCCGAACCACGTAAATTCTTGTCTTCTTATTTATTTTTGATCGTTTTTCTAACCCTAATCATCATCAAATCATCGTGTTTAGTTCCTAGAATTTATTTTGGGTACAAACATTGGCGCCGACTACGGGGATTCGAGTAAAACGATCGTGTTTACCAGTGAGAGAAGCCTCAGAAAAATCATGAACGAGATCCCAACAAAAATAAGCAAGAAAAAATAAAAAATAGGGTTCTTACGTAACTGTTGCGAAGGTTGAAGAAACGTTGCAAACAGTTACAGAAACCGTTGCGAAGGCAGTAGTAGAAGCTTTGCAGCACAGTAACAGATATAAATGTTGCATAAATCATTACAAAAGCACTTATCCTGTACAACCCTATAAGTCCAGCTTCCTGTACAGCTTCAGATCCAGCGAATCATGTCCGTCAGATATAGAAGATCTTGACCGTAAGATCTGTCCTGCCAAGGATCCAGCTCCCGGTTCACAAATAGGTTCAGTGTCAGACTGGTTCGGTTCAGAGAGAACAAGTTCAGTACGGTTCAAAACGAACCAGACCGATACGACCCAACCAATTGACTGAACTCGCCACGTCAGAAGAATTCCACGTCATCAGTGACATGTCAGCAGACTCTAATGACACGTCAGAGGAATAATCCACACCATCAGTGCCACATCAACACACAGTCCAGTCAGGAACGACACATCATCAAATTTTTCCACGTCAGCGTCTCAGGATGCTGGCTGTTTTGTCGCGTCAGCTGCCACGTCAGCGCCGTTCGTAAGCCACGTCAGAAAGTCATTCTAATCAGCAGTAACACGTCAGCAATTCTGCACAGTCATCACTGCCATGTATGCAACAGCGCGGGTTTCGTTCAAAGCTTGTTTCGTCAATAACTTCTTCGTTTTAAGTCCGAATTAAGTGATTTTTGGCTCGTTAGAAACGTCTTTCAATTCCCTACAACATGGAAACAAAAAATACAGTGTACTAGAAAATTAGATGTGCACTTAGAGCAATAACATGATCGGGTTCGAGGTTCATGGACAACGACATGATCGGTTTCAAGGTTCGTGGATAGCGACATGATCGATAGTTCGAGATGAGGATTGCTTAGACCCTTCAATATTTATCCTTGCATCATATCGCAAGCACCTAAAGCCTCACCTTTCACGTGAGCACTTAAGTCTTGCTTGCGCAAGCATAAAATCTCGTCTTGCACGCGAGTATGAAAGACTTGTACCTTGGAAAGCATAAAGTCTCTTCTCAACCACGAGCCCAACGCCCGATGTTGGTCCAAAGACTCGTACTCAACACAAGAAATACAGCCAGCCTTCCCGAGCAGCGAGCGCTACAGCCTTGTTACATCGCGAGCAAAAAGCCTTCCCCCAGCCGCAAGCACATTACGTTTCACTTAAGACTTGACTAGCTCTCGAGCATCAAAAGTCCACCACGTGGAAAAAAGTCTCGCCTAGCACGTGAGCAATATATTTTTTTTTTTACTTTTTCATTTTTTTTTGCAGGTAATTACAGCGGAGGGCGTCTTCGCAATATCTCTACTCACGCTTGGGGGCAAGTTTCATCATCAACGTTCGACGCAAAAGGATAAAAAATTTTCTTAACCACCAACAAGTTGGAGGTTAAGAGTGGGCGATGTTTGTACCGTGTATTTTATACACGGTGAGACCTTAATCAAGCCCGTCTAGCCAGCCCATGACGGAAGATTCTAGAAGTTTCCCGAAGGCTTGTTTCCCAAGTTGCTTGCACATGAAGTTTACATCAAAATTAGGGTTACATAAACTCTATAAATACATGTATCCTAAACCCAAGAATAGAGGGAATATTAGGTTAGCTAACCCGGAGAAAAACACCCTTGTATCAAATACATCAATAAAATACCTCTTCGTTCTTCCGTGGATGTAGGAAACACATTCCGAACCACGTAAATTCTTGTCTTCTTATTTATTTTTGATCGTTTTTCTAACCCTAATCATCATCAAATCTTCGTGTTTAGTTCCTAGAATTTATTTTGGGTACAAACATTGGCGCCGACTACGGGGATTCGAGTAAAACGATCGTGTTTACCAGTGAGAGAAGCCTCAGAAAAATCATGAACGAGATTCCAACAAAAATCAGCAAGAAAAAATAAAAAAATAGGGTTCTTACGTAACTGTTGCGAAGGTTGAAGAAACGTTGCAAACAGTTACAGAAACCGTTGAGAAGGCAGTAGTAGAAGCTTTGCAGCACAGTAACAGATATAAATGTTGCAGAAATCATTACAAAAGCACTTATCCTGTACAACCCTATAAGTCCAGCTTCCTGTACAGCTTCAGATCCAGCGAATCATGTCCGTCAGATATAGAAGATCTTGACCGTAAGATCTGTCCTGCCAAGGATCCATCTCCCGGTTCACAAATAGGTTCAGTGTCAGACTGGTTCGCTTCAGAGAGAACAAGTTCAGTACGGTTCAAAACGAACCAGACCGATACGACCCAACCAATTGACTGAACTCGCCACGTCAGCAGAATTCCACGTCATTAGTGACATGTCAGCAGACTCTAATGACACGTCAGAGGAATAATCCACACCAGCAGTGCCACATCAACACACAGTCCAGTCAGGAACGACACATCATCAAATTTTGCCACGCCAGCGTCTCAGGATGCTGGATGTTCGTAAGCCACGTCAGAAAGTCATCCCAATCAGCAGTAACACGTCAGCAATTCTGCACAGTCATCACTCCCATGTATGCAACAGCGCGGGTTTCGTTCAAAGCTTGTTTCGTCAATAACTTCTTCGTTTTAAGTCCGAATTAAGTGATTTTTGGCTCGTTAGAAACGTCTTTCAATTCCCTACAACATGGAAACAAAAAATATAGTGTACTAGAAACTTGGATGTGCACTTAGAGCAGTAACATGATCGGGTTCGAGGTTCGTGGACAACGACATGATCGGGTTCAAGGTTCGTGGATAGCGACATGATCGAGAGTTCGAAATGAGGATTGCTTAGACCCTTCAATATTTAGCCTTGCATCAAATCGCAAGCACCTAAAGCCTCACCTTTCACGTGAGCACTTAAGTCTTGCTTTCGCAAGCATAAAATCTCGTCTTGCACGCGAGTATGAAAGACTTGTACCTTGGCAAGCATAAAGTCTCTTCTCAACCACGAGCCCAACGCCCGATGTTGGTCCAAAGACACGTACTCAACACAAGAAATACAGCCAGCCTTCCCGAGCAGCGAGCGCTACAGCCTTGTTACGTCGCGAGCAAAAAGCCTTGCCCCAGCCGGAAGCACATTACGTTTCACTTAAGACTAGACTATCTCTCGAGCATCAAAAGTACACCACGTGGCAAAAACTCTCGCCTAGCACGTGAGCAATATATTTTTTTTTTTACTTCTCATTTTTTTTTTGCAGGTAATTACAGCGAAGGGCGTCTTCGCAACATCTCTACTCACGCTTGGGGGCGAGTTTCATCATCAACGTTCGACGCAAAAGGATAAACAATTTTCTTAACCACCAACAAGTTGGAGGTTAAGAGGGGGCGATGTTTGTACCGTGTATTTTATACACGGTGAGCCCGTAATCAAGCCCGTCTAGCCAGCCCATGACGGAAGATTCTAGAAGTTTCCCGAAGGCTTGTTTCCCAAGTTGCTTGCACATGAAGTTTACATCAAAATTAGGGTTACATAAACTTTATAAATACATGTATCCTAAACCCAAGAATAGAGGGAATATTAGGTTAGCTAACCCGGAGAAAAACACCCTTGTATCAAATACATCAATAAAATACCTCTTCGTTCTTCCGTGGATGTAGGCAACACATTCCGAACCACGTAAATTCTTGTCTTCTTATTTATTTTTGATCGTTTTTCTAACCCTAATCATCATCAAATCATCGTGTTTAGTTCCTAGAATTTATTTTGGGTACAAACATTGGCGCCGACTACGGGGATTCGAGTAAAACGATCGTGTTTACCAGTGAGAGAAGCCTCAGAAAAATCATGAACGAGATCCCAACAAAAATAAGCAAGAAAAAATAAAAAATAGGGTTCTTACGTAACTGTTGCGAAGGTTGAAGAAACGTTGCAAACAGTTACAGAAACCGTTGCGAAGGCAGTAGTAGAAGCTTTGCAGCACAGTAACAGATATAAATGTTGCATAAATCATTACAAAAGCACTTATCCTGTACAACCCTATAAGTCCAGCTTCCTGTACAGCTTCAGATCCAGCGAATCATGTCCGTCAGATATAGAAGATCTTGACCGTAAGATCTGTCCTGCCAAGGATCCAGCTCCCGGTTCACAAATAGGTTCAGTGTCAGACTGGTTCGGTTCAGAGAGAACAAGTTCAGTACGGTTCAAAACGAACCAGACCGATACGACCCAACCAATTGACTGAACTCGCCACGTCAGAAGAATTCCACGTCATCAGTGACATGTCAGCAGACTCTAATGACACGTCAGAGGAATAATCCACACCATCAGTGCCACATCAACACACAGTCCAGTCAGGAACGACACATCATCAAATTTTTCCACGTCAGCGTCTCAGGATGCTGGCTGTTTTGTCGCGTCAGCTGCCACGTCAGCGCCGTTCGTAAGCCACGTCAGAAAGTCATTCTAATCAGCAGTAACACGTCAGCAATTCTGCACAGTCATCACTGCCATGTATGCAACAGCGCGGGTTTCGTTCAAAGCTTGTTTCGTCAATAACTTCTTCGTTTTAAGTCCGAATTAAGTGATTTTTGGCTCGTTAGAAACGTCTTTCAATTCCCTACAACATGGAAACAAAAAATATAGTGTACTAGAAACTTGGATGTGCACTTAGAGCAGTAACATGATCGGGTTCGAGGTTCGTGGACAACGACATGATCGGGTTCAAGGTTCGTGGATAGCGACATGATCGAGAGTTCGAAATGAGGATTGCTTAGACCCTTCAATATTTAGCCTTGCATCAAATCGCAAGCACCTAAAGCCTCACCTTTCACGTGAGCACTTAAGTCTTGCTTTCGCAAGCATAAAATCTCGTCTTGCACGCGAGTATGAAAGACTTGTACCTTGGCAAGCATAAAGTCTCTTCTCAACCACGAGCCCAACGCCCGATGTTGGTCCAAAGACACGTACTCAACACAAGAAATACAGCCAGCCTTCCCGAGCAGCGAGCGCTACAGCCTTGTTACGTCGCGAGCAAAAAGCCTTGCCCCAGCCGGAAGCACATTACGTTTCACTTAAGACTAGACTATCTCTCGAGCATCAAAAGTACACCACGTGGCAAAAACTCTCGCCTAGCACGTGAGCAATATTTTTTTTTTTTTACTTCTCATTTTTTTTTTGCAGGTAATTACAGCGAAGGGCGTCTTCGCAACATCTCTACTCACGCTTGGGGGCGAGTTTCATCATCAACGTTCGACGCAAAAGGATAAACAATTTTCTTAACCACCAACAAGTTGGAGGTTAAGAGGGGGCGATGTTTGTACCGTGTATTTTATACACGGTGAGCCCGTAATCAAGCCCGTCTAGCCAGCCCATGACGGAAGATTCTAGAAGTTTCCCGAAGGCTTGTTTCCCAAGTTGCTTGCACATGAAGTTTACATCAAAATTAGGGTTACATAAACTTTATAAATACATGTATCCTAAACCCAAGAATAGAGGGAATATTAGGTTAGCTAACCCGGAGAAAAACACCCTTGTATCAAATACATCAATAAAATACCTCTTCGTTCTTCCGTGGATGTAGGCAACACATTCCGAACCACGTAAATTCTTGTCTTCTTATTTATTTTTGATCGTTTTTCTAACCCTAATCATCATCAAATCATCGTGTTTAGTTCCTAGAATTTATTTTGGGTACAAACATTGGCGCCGACTACGGGGATTCGAGTAAAACGATCGTGTTTACCAGTGAGAGAAGCCTCAGAAAAATCATGAACGAGATCCCAACAAAAATAAGCAAGAAAAAATAAAAAATAGGGTTCTTACGTAACTGTTGCGAAGGTTGAAGAAACGTTGCAAACAGTTACAGAAACCGTTGCGAAGGCAGTAGTAGAAGCTTTGCAGCACAGTAACAGATATAAATGTTGCATAAATCATTACAAAAGCACTTATCCTGTACAACCCTATAAGTCCAGCTTCCTGTACAGCTTCAGATCCAGCGAATCATGTCCGTCAGATATAGAAGATCTTGACCGTAAGATCTGTCCTGCCAAGGATCCAGCTCCCGGTTCACAAATAGGTTCAGTGTCAGACTGGTTCGGTTCAGAGAGAACAAGTTCAGTACGGTTCAAAACGAACCAGACCGATACGACCCAACCAATTGACTGAACTCGCCACGTCAGAAGAATTCCACGTCATCAGTGACATGTCAGCAGACTCTAATGACACGTCAGAGGAATAATCCACACCATCAGTGCCACATCAACACACAGTCCAGTCAGGAACGACACATCATCAAATTTTTCCACGTCAGCGTCTCAGGATGCTGGCTGTTTTGTCGCGTCAGCTGCCACGTCAGCGCCGTTCGTAAGCCACGTCAGAAAGTCATTCTAATCAGCAGTAACACGTCAGCAATTCTGCACAGTCATCACTGCCATGTATGCAACAGCGCGGGTTTCGTTCAAAGCTTGTTTCGTCAATAACTTCTTCGTTTTAAGTCCGAATTAAGTGATTTTTGGCTCGTTAGAAACGTCTTTCAATTCCCTACAACATGGAAACAAAAAATACAGTGTACTAGAAAATTAGATGTGCACTTAGAGCAATAACATGATCGGGTTCGAGGTTCATGGACAACGACATGATCGGTTTCAAGGTTCGTGGATAGCGACATGATCGATAGTTCGAGATGAGGATTGCTTAGACCCTTCAATATTTAGCCTTGCATCAAATCGCAAGCACCTAAAGCCTCACCTTTCACGTGAGCACTTAAGTCTTGCTTTCGCAAGCATAAAATCTCGTCTTGCACGCGAGTACGAAACATTTGTACCTTGGAAAGCATAAAGTCTCTTCTCAACCACGAGCCCAACGCCCGATGTTGGTCCAAAGACTCGTACTCAACACAAGAAATACAGCCAGCCTTCCCGAGCACCGAGCGCTACAGCCTTGTTACGTCGCGAGCAAAAAGCCTTGCCCCAGCCGCAAGCACATTACATTTCACTTAAGACTAGACTAGCTCTCGAGCATCAAAAGTAAACCACGTGGCAAAAAGTCTCGCCCAGCACGTGAGCAATATATTTTTATTTTTTACTTTTCATTTTTATGTTTTTTTGCAGGTAATTACAGCTGAGGGCGTCTTCGCAATATCTCTACTCACGCTTGGGGGAGAGTTTCATCATCAACGTTCGACGCAAAAGGATAAACAATTTTCTTAACCACCAACAAGTTGGAGGTTAAGAGGGGGCGATGTTTGTACCGTGTATTTTATACACGGTGAGCCCGTAATCAAGTCCGTCTAGCCAGCCCATGACGGAAGATTCTAGAAGTTTCCCGAAGGCTTGTTTCCCAAGTTGCTTGCACATGAAGTTTACATCAAAATTAGGGTTACATAAACTCTATAAATACATGTATCCTAAACCCAAGAATAGAGGGAATATTAGGTTAGCTAACCCGGAGAAAACACCCTTTTATCAAATACATCAATAAAATACCTCTCCGTTCTTCCGTGGATGCAGGCAACACATTTCGAACCACGTAAATTCTTGTCTTCTTATTTATTTTTGATCGTTTTTCTAACCCTAATCATCGTGTTTAGTGCCTAGAATTTATTTTGGGTACAAACATTGGCGCTGACTAAGGGGATTCGAGTAAAACGATCGTGTTTACCAGTGAGAGAAGCCTCAGAAAAATTATGAACGAGATTCCAACAAAAATCAGCAAGAAAAAATAAAAGAATAGGGTTCTTACGTAACTGTTGCGAAGGTTGAAGAAAACGTTGCAAACAGTTACAGAAACCGTTGCGAAGGCAGTAGTAGAAGCTTTGCAGCACAATAACAGATATAAATGTTGCAGAAATCATTACAAAAGAACTTATCCTGTACAACCCTATAAGTCCAGCTTCCTGTACAGCTTCAGATCCAGCGAATCATGTCCGTCAGATATAGAAGATCTTGACCGTAAGATCTGTCTAGCCAAGGATCCAGCTCCCGGTTCACAAACAGGTTCAGTGTCAGACCGGTTCGGTTCAGATCGAACCAGTTCAGTACGGTTCAAAAAGAACCAGACCGATACGGCCCAACCAGTTGACTAGACTCGCCATGTCAGCAGAAGTCCACGTCATCAGTGACATGTGAGCAGACTCTAATGACACGTCAACGGAATAATCCACACCAGCAGTGCCACATCAGCACACAGTCCAGTCAGGAACGACACATCATCAAATTTTTCCACGTCAGCATCACAGGATGCTGGCTGTTTTGCGCGTCAGCCACGTCAGAACGCCACGTCAGAAAGTCATCCCAATAAACAGTAACACGTCAGCAATTCTGCACAGTCATCACTGCCATGTATGCAACAACGCGCGTTTCGTTCAAAGCTTGTTTCATAATTAACTTCTTCGTTTTAAGTCCGAATTAAGTGATTTTTGGCTCGTTAGAATCGTCTTTCAATTCCCTACAACATGGAAACAAAAAATCCAGTGTACTAGAAAATTGGATGTGCACTTAGAGCAGTAACATGATCGGGTTCGAGGTTTGTGGACAACGACATGATCGGGTTCAAGGTTAGTGGATAGCGACATGATCGAGAGTTCGAGATGAGGATTGCTTAGACCCTTCAATATTTAGCCTTGCATCAAATCGCAAGCACCTAAAGCCTCACCTTGCACGTGAGCACTTAAGTCTTGCTTTCGCAAGCATAAAATCTCGTCTTGCACGCGAGTACGAAACATTTGTACCTTGGAAAGCATAAAGTCTCTTCTCAACCACGAGCCCAACGCCCGATGTTGGTCCAAAGACTCGTACTCAACACAAGAAATACAGCCAGCCTTCCCGAGCACCGAGCGCTACAGCCTTGTTACGTCGCGAGCAAAAAGCCTTGCCCCAGCCGCAAGCACATTACATTTCACTTAAGACTAGACTAGCTCTCGAGCATCAAAAGTAAACCACGTGGCAAAAAGTCTCGCCTAGCACGTGAGCAATATATTTTTAATTTTTTACTTTTCATTTTTATGTTTTTTTGCAGGTAATTACAGCTGAGGGCGTCTTCGCAATATCTCTACTCACGCTTGGGGGAGAGTTTCATCATCAACATTCGACGCAAAAGGATAAACAATTTTCTTAACCACCAACAAGTTGGAGGTTAAGAGGGGGCGATGTTTGTACCGTGTATTTTATACACGGTGAGCCCGTAATCAAGTCCGTCTAGCCAGCCCATGACAGAAGATTCTAGAAGTTTCCCGAAGGCTTGTTTCCCAAGTTGCTTGCACATGAAGTTTACATCAAAATTAGGGTTACATAAACTCTATAAATACATGTATCCTAAACCCAAGAATAGAGGGAATATTAGGTTAGCTAACCCGGAGAAAAACACCCTTTTATCAAATACATCAATAAAATACCTCTCCGTTCTTCCGTGGATGCAGGCAACACATTCCGAACCACGTAAATTCTTGTCTTCTTATTTATTTTTGATCGTTTTTCTAACCCTAATCATCATCAAATCATCGTGTTTAGTGCCTAGAATTTATTTTGGGTACAAACATTGGCGCCGACTAAGGGGATTCGAGTAAAACGATCGTGTTTACCAGTGAGAGTAGCCTCAGAAAAATCATGAACGAGATTCCAACAAAAATCAGCAAGAAAAAATAAAAAAATAGGGTTCTTACGTAACTGTTGCGAAGGTTGAAGAAACGTTGCAAACAGTTACAGAAACCATTGCGAAGGAAGTAGTAGAAGCTTTGCAGCACAGTAACAGATATAAATGTTGCAAAAATCATTACAAAAGCACTTATCTTGTACAACCCTATAAGTCCAGCTTCCTGTACAGCTTCAGATCCAGCGAATCATGTCCGTCAGATATAGAAGATCTTGACCGTAAGATCTGTCTAGCCAAGGATCCAGCTCCCAGTTCACAAACAGGTTCAGTGTCAGACCGGTTCTGTTCAGATCAAACCAGTTCAGTACGGTTCAAAAAGAACCAGACCGATACGGCCCAACCAGTTGACTGGGCTCGCCACGTCAGCAGAAGTCCACGTCATCAGTGACATGTCATCAGACTCTAATGACACGTCAACGGAATAATCCACACCAGCAGTGCCACATCAGCACACAGCCCAGTCAGGAATGACACATCATCAAATTTTGCCACGTCAGCGTCACAGGATGCTGGCTCTTTTGCCGCGTCAGCTGCCACGTCAGCTACGTCAGAACGCCACGTCAGAAAGTCATCCCAATAAACAGTAACACGTCAGCAATTCTGCACAGTCATCACTGCCATGTATGCAACAACGTGCGTTTCGTTCAAAGCTTGTTTCATAATTAACTTCTTCGTTTTAAGTCCGAATTAAGTGATTTTTGGCTCGTTAGAATCGTCTTTCAATTCCCTACAACATGGAAACAAAAAATCCAGTGTACTAGAAACTTGGATGTGCACTTAGAGCAGTAACATGATCGGGTTCGAGGTTCGTGGACAACGACATGATCGGGTTCAAGGTTCGTGGATAGCGACATGATCGAGAGTTCGAGATGAGGATTGCTTAGACCCTTCAATATTTAGCCTTGCATCAAATCGCAAGCACCTAAAACCTCACCTTGCACGTGAGCACTTAAGTCTTGCTTTCGCAAGCATAAAATCTCGTCTTGCACGCGAGTATGAAAGATTTGTACCTTGGGAAGCATAAATTCTCTTCTCAACCACGAGCCGAACGCCCGATGTTGGTCCAAAGACTCGTACTCAACACAAGAAATACAGCCAGCCTTCCCGAGCAGCGAGCGCTACAGCCTTGTTACGTCGCGAGCAAAAAGCCTTGCCCCAGCCGCAAGCACATTACGTTTCACTTAAGACTAGACTAGCTCTCGAGCATCAAAAGTCCACCACGTGGCAAAAAGTCTCGCCTAGCACGTGAGCAATATATTTTTTTTTTAACTTTTCATTTTTTTTTTGCAGGTAATTGCAGCGGAGGGCGTCTTCGCAATATATCTACTCACGCTTGGGTGCGAGTTTCATCATCAACGTTCGACGCAAAAGGATAAACAATTTTCTTAACCACCAACAAGTTGGAGGTTAAGAGGGGGCGATGTTTGTACCGTGTATTTTATACACGGTGAGCCCGTAATCAAGCCCGTCTAGCCAGCCCATGACGGAAGATTCTAGAAGTTTCCCGAAGGCTTGTTTCCCAAGTGGCTTGCACATGAAGTTTACATCAAAATTAGGGTTACATAAACTCTATAAATACATGTATCCTAAACCCAAGAATAGAGGGAATATTAGGTTAGCTAACCCGGAGAAAAACACCCTTATATCAAATACATCAATAAAATACCTCTCCGTTCTTCCGTGGATGTAGGCAACACATTCCGAACCACGTAAATTCTTGTCTTCTTATTTATTTTTGATCGTTTTTCTAACCATAATCATCATCAAATCATCGTGTTTAGTGCCTAGAATTTATTTCTGGTACAAACATTGGCGCCGACTAAGGGGATTCGAGTAAAACGATCGTGTTTACCAGTGAGAGAAGCCTCAGAAAAATCATGAACGAGATTCCAACAAAAATCAGCAAGAAAAAATAAAAAAATAGGGTTCTTACGTAACTGTTGCGAAGGTTGAAGAAACGTTGCAAACAGTTACAGAAACCGTTGCGAAGGCAGTAGTAGAAGCTTTGCAGCACAGTAACAGATATAAATGTTGCAAAAATCATTACAAAAGCACTAATCCTGTACAACCTTATAAGTCCAGCTTCCTGTACAGCTTCAGATCCAGCGAATCATGTCCGTCAGATATAGAAGATCTTGACCGTAAGATCTGTCTAGCCAAGGATCCAGCTCCCGGTTCACAAACAGGTTCAGTGTCAGACCGGTTCGGTTCAGATCGAACCAGTTCAGTACGGTTCAAAAAGAACCAGACCGATACGGCCCAACCAGTTGACTGGGCTCGCCACGTCAGCAGAAGTCCACGTCATCAGTGACATGTCAGCAGACTCTAATGACACGTCAACGGAATAATCCACACCAGCAGTGCCACATCAGCACACAGTCCAGTCAGGAACGACACATCATCAAATTTTGCCACGTCAGCGTCACAGGATGCTGGCTGTTTTGCGCGTCAGCCACGTCAGAAAGTCATCCCAATAAACAGTAACACGTCAGCAATTCTGCACAGTCATCACTGCCATGTATGCAACAACGCGCGTTTCGTTCAAAGCTTGTTTCATAATTAACTTCTTCGTTTTAAGTCCGAATTAAGTGATTTTTGGCTCGTTAGAATCGTCTTTCAATTCCCTACAACATGGAAACAAAAAATCCAGTGTACTAGAAACTTGGATGTGCACTTAGAGCAGTAACATGATCGGGTTCGAGGTTTGTGGACAACGACATGATCGGGTTCAAGGTTAGTGGATAGCGACATGATCGAGAGTTCGAGATGAGGATTGCTTAGACCCTTCAATATTTAGCCTTGCATCAAATCGCAAGCACCTAAAGCCTCACCTTGCACGTGAGCACTTAAGTCTTGCTTTCGCAAGCATAAAATCTCGTCTAGCACGCGAGTACGAAACATTTGTACCTTGGCAAGCATAAAGTCTCTTCTCAACCACGAGCCCAACGCCCGATGTTGGTCCAAAGACTCGTACTCAACACAAGAAATACAACCAGCCTTCCCGAGCACCGAGCGCTACAGCCTTGTTACGTAGCGAGCAAAAAGCCTTGCCCCAGCCGCAAGCACATTACATTTCACTTAAGACTAGACTAGCTCTCGAGCATCAAAAGTCAACCACGTGGCAAAAAGTCTCGCCTAGCACGTGAGCAATATATTTTTATTTTTTACTTTTCATTTTTATGTTTTTTTGCAGGTAATTACAGCTGAGGGCGTCTTCGCAATATCTCTACTCACGCTTGGGGGAGAGTTTCATCATCAACGTTCGACGCAAAAGGATAAACAATTTTCTTAACCACCAACAAGTTGGAGGTTAAGAGGGGGCGATGTTTGTACCGTGTATTTTATACACGGTGAGCCCGTAATCAAGTCCGTCTAGCCAGCCCATGACGGAAGATTCTAGAAGTTTCCCGAAGGCTTGTTTCCCAAGTTGCTTGCACATGAAGTTTACATCAAAATTAGGGTTACATAAACTCTATAAATACATGTATCCTAAACCCAAGAATAGAGGGAATATTAGGTTAGCTAACCCGGAGAAAACACCCTTTTATCAAATACATCAATAAAATACCTCTCCGTTCTTCCGTGGATGCAGGCAACACATTTCGAACCACGTAAATTCTTGTCTTCTTATTTATTTTTGATCGTTTTTCTAACCCTAATCATCGTGTTTAGTGCCTAGAATTTATTTTGGGTACAAACATTGGCGCTGACTAAGGGGATTCGAGTAAAACGATCGTGTTTACCAGTGAGAGAAGCCTCAGAAAAATTATGAACGAGATTCCAACAAAAATCAGCAAGAAAAAATAAAAGAATAGGGTTCTTACGTAACTGTTGCGAAGGTTGAAGAAAACGTTGCAAACAGTTACAGAAACCGTTGCGAAGGCTGTAGTAGAAGCTTTGCAGCACAATAACAGATATAAATGTTGCAGAAATCATTACAAAAGCACTTATCCTGTACAACCCTATAAGTCCAGCTTCCTGTACAGCTTCAGATCCAGCGAATCATGTCCGTCAGATATAGAAGATCTTGACCGTAAGATCTGTCTAGCCAAGGATCCAGCTCCCGGTTCACAAACAGGTTCAGTGTCATACCGGTTCGGTTCAAATCGAACCATTTCAGTACGGTTCAAAACGAACCAGACCGATACTGCCCAACCAGTTGACTGGACTCGCCACGTCAGCAGTGACATGTCAGCAGATTCTAATGACACGTCAGCGGAATAATCCACATCAGCACACAGTCCAGTCAACAACGACACGTCATCAATTTTTGCCACGTCAGCGTCACAGTATGCTGGTTGTTTTGCTGTGTCAGCTGCTACGTCAGCGCCGTTCATACGCCAAGTCAGCAAGTCATCCCAATCAGCAATAACACGTCAGCAATTCTGCACAATCATCACTTCCATGTATGCAACAACGCGCGTTTAGTTCAAAGTTTGTTTCGTCAATAACTTCTTCGTTTTAAGTCCGAATTGAGTGATTTTTGGCTCGTTAGAATTGTCTGTCAATACCCTACAAATGGAAACAAAAAATCCAGTGTTCTAGAAACTTGGATGTGCACTTGGAGCAGTAACATGATCGGGTTCGAGGTTCGTGGACAACGACATCATCGGGTTCGAGGTTCATGGATAGCGACATGATCGAGAGTTCGAGATGAGGATTGCTTACACCCTTCAATATTTAGCCTTGCATCACATCGCAAGGACCTAAAGCCTCACCTTGCACGTGAGCACTTAAGTTTTGCTTTCGCAAGCATAAAATCTCTTCTTGCACGCGAGTATGAAAGACTTGCACCTTGGCAAGCATAAAGGCTCTTCTCAACCACGAGCCCAACGCCCGATGTTGGTCCAAAGACTCGTACTCAACACAATCAATACAGCCAGCCTTCACGAGCAGCAAGCGCTACAGACTTGTTACGTTACGAGCAAAAAGCCTTGCCCCAGTCGCAAGCACATTACGTTTCACTTAAGACTCGACTAGCTCTCGAGCATCACAAGTCCACCACGTGGCAAAAAGTCTCGCCTAGCACGTGAGCAATATTATTTTTTTTTTTTACTTTTCATTTTTTTTTGCAGGTAATTACAGCTGGAGGCATCTTCGCAATATCTATACTCACGCTTGGGGGCGAGTTTCATCATCAACGTTCGACGCAAAAGGATAAACAATTTTCTTAACCACCAAAAAGTTGGAGGTTAAGAGGGGGCGATGTTTGTACCGTGTATTTTATACACGGTGAGCCCGTAATCAAGCCCGTCTAGCCAGCCCATGACGGAAGATTCTAGAAGTTTCCCGAAGGCTTGTTTCCCAAGTTGCTTGCACATGAAGTTTACATCAAAATTAGGGTTACATAAACTCTATAAATACATGTATCCTAAACCCAAGAATAGAGGGAATATTAGGTTAGCTAACCCGGAGAAAAACACCCTTTTATCAAATACATCAATAAAATACCTCTCCGTTCTTCCGTGGATGCAGGCAACACATTCCGAACCACGTAAATTCTTGTCTTCTTATTTATTTTTGATCGTTTTTCTAACCCTAATCACCATCAAATCATCGTGTTTAGTGCCTAGAATTTATTTTGGGTACAAACATTGGCGCCGACAAAGGGGATTCGAGTAAAACGATCGTGTTTACCAGTGAGAGAAGCCTCAGAAAAATCATGAACGATATTCCAACAAAAATCAGCAAGAAAAAATAACAGAATAGGGTTCTTACGTAACTGTTGCGAAGGTTGAAGAAAACGTTGCAAACAGTTACAGAAACCGTTGCGAAGGCAGTAGTAGAAGCTTTGCAGCACAGTAACAGATATAAATGTTGCAGAAATCATTACAAAAGCACTTATCCTGTACAACCCTATAAGTCCAGCTTCCTGTACAGCTTCAGATCCAGCGAATCATGTCCGTCAGATATAGAAGATCTTGACCGTAAGATCTGTCCTGCCAAGGATCCAGCTCCCGGTTCACAAATAGGTTCAGTGTCAGACTGGTTCGGTTCAGATCGAACCAGTTCAGTACGGTTCAAAACGAACCAGACCGATACGGCCCAACCAGTTGACTGGGCTCGCCACGTCAGCAGAAGTCCACGTCATCAGTGACATGTCAGCAGACTCTAATGACACGTCAACGGAATAATCCACACCAGCAGTGCCACATCAGCACACAGTCCAGTCAGGAACGACACATCATCAAATTTTGCCACGTCAGCGTCTCAGGATGCTGGCTGTTTTGCCGCGTCAGCCACCACGTCAGAAAGTCATCCCAATAAACAGTAACACGTCAGCAATTCTGCACAGTCATCACTGCCATGTATGCAACAGCGCGCGTTTCGTTCAAAGCTTGTTTCGTCAATAACTTCTTCGTTTTAAGTCCGAATTAAGTGATTTTTGGCTCGTTAGAATCGTCTTTCAATTCCCTACAACATGGAAACAAAAAATCCAGTGTACTAGAAACTTGGATGTGCACTTAGAGCAGTAACATGATCGGGTTCGAGGTTCGTGGACAACGACATGATCGGGTTCAAGGTTCGTGGATAGCGACATGATCGAGAGTTCGAGATGAGGATTGCTTAGACCCTTCAATATTTAGCCTTGCATCAAATCGCAAGCACCTAAAACCTCACCTTGCACGTGAGCACTTAAGTCTTGCTTTCGCAAGCATAAAATCTCGTCTTGCACGCGAGTATGAAAGATTTGTACCTTGGGAAGCATAAATTCTCTTCTCAACCACGAGCCGAACGCCCGATGTTGGTCCAAAGACTCGTACTCAACACAAGAAATACAGCCAGCCTTCCCGAGCAGCGAGCGCTACAGCCTTGTTACGTCGCGAGCAAAAAGCCTTGCCCCAGCCGCAAGCACATTACGTTTCACTTAAGACTAGACTAGCTCTCGAGCATCAAAAGTCCAGCACGTGGCAAAAAGTCTCGCCTAGCACGTGAGCAATATATTTTTATTTTTTACTTTTCATTTTTATTTTTTTTTGCAGGTAATTACAGCTGAGGTTGTCTTCGCAATATCTCTACTCACGCTTGGGGGAGAGTTTCATCATCAACGTTCGACGCAAAAGGATAAACAATTTTCTTAACCACCAACAAGTTGGAGGTTAAGAGGGGGCGATGTTTGTACCGTGTATTTTATACACGGTGAGCCCGTAATCAAGTCCGTCTAGCCAGCCCATGACAGAAGATTCTAGAAGTTTCCCGAAGGCTTGTTTCCCAAGTTGCTTGCACATGAAGTTTACATCAAAATTAGGGTTACATAAACTCTATAAATACATGTATCCTAAACCCAAGAATAGAGGGAATATTAGGTTAGCTAACCCGGAGAAAAACACCCTTTTATCAAATACATCAATAAAATACCTCTCCGTTCTTCCGTGGATGCAGGCAACACATTCCGAACCACGTAAATTCTTGTCTTCTTATTTATTTTTGATCGTTTTTCTAACCCTAATCATCATCAAATCATCGTGTTTAGTGCCTAGAATTTATTTTGGGTACAAACATTGGCGCCGACTAAGGGGATTCGAGTAAAACGATCGTGTTTACCAGTGAGAGTAGCCTCAGAAAAATCATGAACGAGATTCCAACAAAAATCAGCAAGAAAAAATAAAAAAATAGGGTTCTTACGTAACTGTTGCGAAGGTTGAAGAAACGTTGCAAACAGTTACAGAAACCATTGCGAAGGAAGTAGTAGAAGCTTTGCAGCACAGTAACAGATATAAATGTTGCAAAAATCATTACAAAAGCACTTATCTTGTACAACCCTATAAGTCCAGCTTCCTGTACAGCTTCAGATCCAGCGAATCATGTCCGTCAGATATAGAAGATCTTGACCGTAAGATCTGTCTAGCCAAGGATCCAGCTCCCAGTTCACAAACAGGTTCAGTGTCAGACCGGTTCTGTTCAGATCAAACCAGTTCAGTACGGTTCAAAAAGAACCAGACCGATACGGCCCAACCAGTTGACTGGGCTCGCCACGTCAGCAGAAGTCCACGTCATCAGTGACATGTCATCAGACTCTAATGACACGTCAACGGAATAATCCACACCAGCAGTGCCACATCAGCACACAGCCCAGTCAGGAATGACACATCATCAAATTTTGCCACGTCAGCGTCACAGGATGCTGGCTCTTTTGCCGCGTCAGCTGCCACGTCAGCTACGTCAGAACGCCACGTCAGAAAGTCATCCCAATAAACAGTAACACGTCAGCAATTCTGCACAGTCATCACTGCCATGTATGCAACAACGTGCGTTTCGTTCAAAGCTTGTTTCATAATTAACTTCTTCGTTTTAAGTCCGAATTAAGTGATTTTTGGCTCGTTAGAATCGTCTTTCAATTCCCTACAACATGGAAACAAAAAATCCAGTGTACTAGAAACTTGGATGTGCACTTAGAGCAGTAACATGATCGGGTTCGAGGTTCGTGGACAACGACATGATCGGGTTCAAGGTTCGTGGATAGCGACATGATCGAGAGTTCGAGATGAGGATTGCTTAGACCCTTCAATATTTAGCCTTGCATCAAATCGCAAGCACCTAAAACCTCACCTTGCACGTGAGCACTTAAGTCTTGCTTTCGCAAGCATAAAATCTCGTCTTGCACGCGAGTATGAAAGATTTGTACCTTGGGAAGCATAAATTCTCTTCTCAACCACGAGCCGAACGCCCGATGTTGGTCCAAAGACTCGTACTCAACACAAGAAATACAGCCAGCCTTCCCGAGCAGCGAGCGCTACAGCCTTGTTACGTCGCGAGCAAAAAGCCTTGCCCCAGCCGCAAGCACATTACGTTTCACTTAAGACTAGACTAGCTCTCGAGCATCAAAAGTCCAGCACGTGGCAAAAAGTCTCGCCTAGCACGTGAGCAATATATTTTTATTTTTTACTTTTCATTTTTATTTTTTTTTGCAGGTAATTACAGCTGAGGTTGTCTTCGCAATATCTCTACTCACGCTTGGGGGAGAGTTTCATCATCAACGTTCGACGCAAAAGGATAAACAATTTTCTTAACCACCAACAAGTTGGAGGTTAAGAGGGGGCGATGTTTGTACCGTGTATTTTATACACGGTGAGCCCGTAATCAAGTCCGTCTAGCCAGCCCATGACAGAAGATTCTAGAAGTTTCCCGAAGGCTTGTTTCCCAAGTTGCTTGCACATGAAGTTTACATCAAAATTAGGGTTACATAAACTCTATAAATACATGTATCCTAAACCCAAGAATAGAGGGAATATTAGGTTAGCTAACCCGGAGAAAAACACCCTTTTATCAAATACATCAATAAAATACCTCTCCGTTCTTCCGTGGATGCAGGCAACACATTCCGAACCACGTAAATTCTTGTCTTCTTATTTATTTTTGATCGTTTTTCTAACCCTAATCATCGTGTTTAGTGCCTAGAATTTATTTTGGGTACAAACATTGGCGCCGACTAAGGGGATTCGAGTAAAACGATCGTGTTTACCAGTGAGAGAATCCTCAGAAAAATTATGAACGAGATTCCAACAAAAATCAGCAAGAAAAAATAAAAGAATAGGGTTCTTACGTAACTGTTGCGAAGGTTGAAGAAAACGTTGCAAACAGTTACAGAAACCGTTGCGAAGGCTGTAGTAGAAGCTTTGCAGCACAATAACAGATATAAATGTTGCAGAAATCATTACAAAAGCACTTATCCTGTACAACCCTATAAGTCCAGCTTCCTGTACAGCTTCAGATCCAGCGAATCATGTCCGTCAGATATAGAAGATCTTGACCGTAAGATCTGTCTAGCCAAGGATCCAGCTCCCGGTTCACAAACAGGTTCAGTGTCAGACCGGTTCGGTTCAGATCGAACCAGTTCAGTACGGTTCAAAAAGAACCAGACCGATACGGCCCAACCAGTTGACT
>NW_020620936.1:344418-350022 GCF_003573695.1 Papaver somniferum | reverse complement strand
TTGGATGTGCACTTAGAGCAGTAACATGATCGGGTTCGAGGTTTGTGGACAACGACATGATCGGGTTCAAGGTTAGTGGATAGCGACATGATCGAGAGTTCGAGATGAGGATTGCTTAGACCCTTCAATATTTAGCCTTGCATCAAATCGCAAGCACCTAAAGCCTCACCTTGCACGTGAGCACTTAAGTCTTGCTTTCGCAAGCATAAAATCTCGTCTTGCACGCGAGTACGAAACATTTGTACCTTGGCAAGCATAAAGTCTCTTCTCAACCACGAGCCCAACGCCCGATGTTGGTCCAAAGACTCGTACTCAACACAAGAAATACAGCCAGCCTTCCCGAGCATCGAGCGCTACAGCCTTGTTACGTCGCGAGCAAAAAGCCTTGCCCCAGCCGCAAGCACATTACATTTCACTTAAGACTAGACTAGCTCTCGAGCATCAAAAGTCAACCACGTGGCAAAAAGTCTCGCCTAGCACGTGAGCAATATATTTTTAATTTTTAATTTTTTACTTTTCATTTTTATGTTTTTTTGCAGGTAATTACAGCTGAGGGCGTCTTCGCAATATCTCTACTCACGCTTGGGGGAGAGTTTCATCATCAACGTTCGAC
Source organism: Papaver somniferum (assembly GCF_003573695.1). Lineage (NCBI taxonomy): Eukaryota > Viridiplantae > Streptophyta > Magnoliopsida > Ranunculales > Papaveraceae > Papaver > Papaver somniferum. The sequence continues at coordinate 349,409 of NW_020620936.1, read as the reverse complement.
GCAAAAGGATAAACAATTTTCTTAACCACCAACAAGTTGGAGGTTAAGAGGGGGCGATGTTTGTACCGTGTATTTTATACACGGTGAGCCCGTAATCAAGTCCGTCTAGCCATCCCATGACGGAAGATTCTAGAAGTTTCCCGAAGGCTTGTTTCCCAAGTTGCTTGCACATGAAGTTTACATCAAAATTAGGGTTACATAAACTCTATAAATACATGTATCCTAAACCCAAGAATAGAGGGAATATTAGGTTAGCTAACCCGGAGAAAAACACCCTTTTATCAAATACATCAATAAAATACCTCTCTGTTCTTCCGTGGATGCAGGCAACACATTCCGAACCACGTAAATTCTTGTATTCTTATTTATTTTTGATCGTTTTTCTAACCCTAATCATCATCAAATCATCGTGTTTAGTGCCTAGAATTTATTTTGGGTACAAACATTGGCGCCGACTAAGGGGATTCGAGTAAAACGATCGTGTTTACCAGTGAGAGAATCCTCAGAAAAATCATGAACGAGATTCCAACAAAAATCAGCAAGAAAAAATAAAAAAATAGGGTTCTTACGTAACTGTTGCGAAGGTTGAAAAAACGTTGCAAACAGTTACAGAAACCGTTGCGAAGGCAGTAGTAGAAGCTTTGCAGCACAGTAACAGATATAAACGTTGCAAAAATCATTACAAAAGCACTTATCCTGTACAACCTTATAAGTCCAGCTTCCTGTACAGCTTCAGATCCAGCGAATCATGTCCGTCAGATATAGAAGATCTTGACCGTAAGATCTGTCTAGCCAAGGATCCAGCTCCCGGTTCACAAACATGTTCAGTGTCAGACCGGTTCTGTTCAGATCGAACCAGTTCAGTACGGTTCAAAAAGAACCAGACCGATACGGCCCAACCAGTTGACTGGGCTCGCGACGTCAGCAGAAGTCCACGTCATCAGTGACATGTCATCAGACTCTAATGACACGTCAACGGAATAATCCACACCAGCAGTGCCACATCAGCACACATTCCAGTCAGGAACGACACATCATCAAATTTTGCCACGTCAGCGTCACATGATGCTGGCTGTTTTGCCGCGTCAGCTTCCACGTCAGAAACTCATCCCAATAAACAGTAACACGTCAGCAATTCTGCACAGTCATCACTGCCATGTATGCAACATCGCGTGTTTCGTTCAAAGCTTGTTTCGTCAATAACTTCTTCGTTTTAAGTCTGAATTAAGTGATTTTTGGCTCGTTAGAATCGTCTTTCAATTCCCTACAACATGGAAACAAAAAATCCAGTGTACTAGAAACTTGGATGTGCACTTAGAGCAGTAACATGATCGGGTTCGAGGTTCGTGGACAACGACATGATCGGGTTCAAGGTTCGTGGATAGCGACATGCTCGAGAGTTCAAGATAAGCATTGCTTAGACCCCTCAATATTTAGCCTTGCATCAAATCGCAAGCACCTAAAGCCTCACCTTGCACGTGAGCACTTAAGTCTTGCTTTCGCAAGCATAAAATCTCGTCTTGCACGCGAGTATGAAAGACTTGTACCTTGGTAAGCATAAAGTATCTTCTCAACCACGAGCCCAACGCCCGATGTTGCTCCAAAGACTCGTACTCAACACAAGAAATACAGCCAGCCTTCCCGAGCAGCGAGCGCTACAGCCTTGTTACGTCGCGAGCAAAAAGCCTTGCCCCAGCCGCAAGCACATTACGTTTCACTTAAGACTAGACTAGCTCTCGAGCATCAAAAGTCCACCACGTGGCAAAAACTCTCGCCTAGCACGTGAGCAATATATTTTTTTTTTTACTTTTTTTTTTTTTTGCAGGTAATTACAGCGGAGGGCGTCTTCGCAATATCTCTACTCACGCTTGGGGGAGAGTTTCATCATCAACGTTCGACGCAAAAGGATAAACAATTTTCTTAACCACCAACAAGTTGGAGGTTAAGAGGGGGCGATGTTTGTACCGTGTATTTTATACACGGTGAGCCCGTAATCAAGTCCGTCTAGCCAGCCCATGACAGAAGATTCTAGAAGTTTCCCGAAGGCTTGTTTCCCAAGTTGCTTGCACATGAAGTTTACATCAAAATTAGGGTTACATAAACTCTATAAATACATGTATCCTAAACCCAAGAATAGAGGGAATATTAGGTTAGCTAACCCGGAGAAAAACACCCTTTTATCAAATACATCAATAAAATACCTCTCCGTTCTTCCGTGGATGCAGGCAACACATTCCGAACCACGTAAATTCTTGTCTTCTTATTTATTTTTGATCGTTTTTCTAACCCTAATCATCGTGTTTAGTGCCTAGAATTTATTTTGGGTACAAACATTGGCGCCGACTAAGGGGATTCGAGTAAAACGATCGTGTTTACCAGTGAGAGAAGCCTCAGAAAAATTATGAACGAGATTCCAACAAAAATCAGCAAGAAAAAATAAAAGAATAGGGTTCTTACGTAACTGTTGCGAAGGTTGAAGAAAACGTTGCAAACAGTTACAGAAACCGTTGCGAAGGCTGTAGTAGAAGCTTTGCAGCACAATAACAGATATAAATGTTGCAGAAATCATTACAAAAGCACTTATCCTGTACAACCCTATAAGTCCAGCTTCCTGTACAGCTTCAGATCCAGCGAATCATGTCCGTCAGATATAGAAGATCTTGACCGTAAGATCTGTCTAGCCAAGGATCCAGCTCCCGGTTCACAAACAGGTTCAGTGTCAGACCGGTTCGGTTCAGATCGAACCAGTTCAGTACGGTTCAAAAAGAACCAGACCGATACGGCCCAACCAGTTGACTGGGCTCGCCATGTCAGCAGAAGTCCACGTCATCAGTGACATGTCAGCAGACTCTAATGACACGTCAACGGAATAATCCACACCAGCAGTGCCACATCAGCACACAGTCCAGTCAGGAACGACACATCATCAAATTTTTCCACGTCAGCATCACAGGATGCTGGCTGTTTTGCGCGTCAGCCACGTCAGAACGCCACGTCAGAAAGTCATCCCAATAAACAGTAACACGTCAGCAATTCTGCACAGTCATCACTGCCATGTATGCAACAACGCGCGTTTCGTTCAAAGCTTATTTCATAATTAACTTCTTCGTTTTAAGTCCGAATTAAGTGATTTTTGGCTCGTTAGAATCGTCTTTCAATTCCCTACAACATGGAAACAAAAAATCCAGTGTACTAGAAAATTGGATGTGCACTTAGAGCAGTAACATGATCGGGTTCGAGGTTCGTGGACAACGACATGATCGGGTTCAAGGTTAGTGGATAGCGACATGATCGAGAGTTCGAGATGAGGATTGCTTAGACCCTTCAATATTTAGCCTTGCATCAAATCGCAAGCACCTAAAGCCTCACCTTGCACGTGAGCACTTAAGTCTTGCTTTCGCAAGCATAAAATCTCGTCTTGCACGCGAGTACGAAACATTTGTACCTTGGCAAGCATAAAGTCTCTTCTCAACCACGAGCCCAACGCCCGATGTTGGTCCAAAGACTCGTACTCAACACAAGAAATACAGCCAGCCTTCCCGAGCACCGAGCGCTACAGCCTTGTTACGTCGCGAGCAAAAAGCCTTGCCCCAGCCGCAAGCACATTACATTTCACTTAAGACTAGACTAGCTCTCGAGCATCAAAAGTCAACCACGTGGCAAAAAGTCTCGCCTAGCACGTGAGCAATATATTTTTAATTTTTAATTTTTTACTTTTCATTTTTATGTTTTTTTGCAGGTAATTACAGCTGAGGGCGTCTTCGCAATATCTCTACTCACGCTTGGGGGAGAGTTTCATCATCAACGTTCGACGCAAAAGGATAAACAATTTTCTTAACCACCAACAAGTTGGAGGTTAAGAGGGGGCGATGTTTGTACCGTGTATTTTATACACGGTGAGCCCGTAATCAAGTCCGTCTAGCCATCCCATGACGGAAGATTCTAGAAGTTTCCCGAAGGCTTGTTTCCCAAGTTGCTTGCACATGAAGTTTACATCAAAATTAGGGTTACATAAACTCTATAAATACATGTATCCTAAACCCAAGAATAGAGGGAATATTAGGTTAGCTAACCCGGAGAAAAACACCCTTTTATCAAATACATCAATAAAATACCTCTCTGTTCTTCCGTGGATGCAGGCAACACATTCCGAACCACGTAAATTCTTGTCTTCTTATTTATTTTTGATCGTTTTTCTAACCCTAATCATCGTGTTTAGTGCCTAGAATTTATTTTGGGTACAAACATTGGCGCCGACTAAGGGGATTCGAGTAAAACGACCGTGTTTACCAGTGAGAGAAGCCTCAGAAAAATCATGAACGAGATTCCAACAAAATTAGCAAGAAAAAATAAAAAAATAGGGTTCTTACGTAACTGTTGCGAAGGTTGAAGAAACGTTGCAAACAGTTACAGAAACCATTGCGAAGGAAGTAGTAGAAGCTTTGCAGCACAGTAACAGATATAAATGTTGCAAAAATCATTACAAAAGCACTTATCTTGTACAACCCTATAAGTCCAGCTTCCTGTACAGCTTCAGATCCAGCGAATCATGTCCGTCAGATATAGAAGATCTTGACCGTAAGATCTGTCTAGCCAAGGATCCAGCTCCCAGTTCACAAACAGGTTCAGTGTCAGACCGGTTCTGTTCAGATCGAACCAGTTCAGTACGGTTCAAAAAGAACCAGACCGATACGGCCCAACCAGTTGACTGGGCTCGCCACGTCAGCAGAAGTCCACGTCATCAGTGACATGTCATCAGACTCTAATGACACGTCAACGGAATAATCCACACCAGCAGTGCCACATCAGCACACAGCCCAGTCAGGAATGACACATCATCAAATTTTGCCACGTCAGCGTCACAGGATGCTGGCTCTTTTGCCGCGTCAGCTGCCACGTCAGCTACGTCAGAACGCCACGTCAGAAAGTCATCCCAATAAACAGTAACACGTCAGCAATTCTGCACAGTCATCACTGCCATGTATGCAACA
>NW_020620936.1:313493-344408 GCF_003573695.1 Papaver somniferum | reverse complement strand
AAGCATAAAGTCTCTTCTCAACCACGAGCCCAACGCCCGATGTTGGTCCAAAGACTCGTACTCAACACAAGAAATACAGCCAGCCTTCCCGAGCACCGAGCGCTACAGCCTTGTTACGTCGCGAGCAAAAAGCCTTGCCCCAGCCGCAAGCACATTACATTTCACTTAAGACTAGACTAGCTCTCGAGCATCAAAAGTCAACCACGTGGCAAAAAGTCTCGCCTAGCACGTGAGCAATATATTTTTAATTTTTTACTTTTCATTTTTATGTTTTTTTGCAGGTAATTACAGCTGAGGGCGTCTTCGCAATATCTCTACTCACGCTTGGGGGAGAGTTTCATCATCAACGTTCGACGCAAAAGGATAAACAATTTTCTTAACCACCAACAAGTTGGAGGTTAAGAGGGGGCGATGTTTGTACCGTGTATTTTATACACGGTGAGCCCGTAATCAAGTCCGTCTAGCCAGCCCATGACAGAAGATTCTAGAAGTTTCCCGAAGGCTTGTTTCCCAAGTTGCTTGCACATGAAGTTTACATCAAAATTAGGGTTACATAAACTCTATAAATACATGTATCCTAAACCCAAGAATAGAGGGAATATTAGGTTAGCTAACCCGGAGAAAAACACCCTTTTATCAAATACATCAATAAAATACCTCTCCGTTCTTCCGTGGATGCAGGCAACACATTCCGAACCACGTAAATTCTTGTCTTCTTATTTATTTTTGATCGTTTTTCTAACCCTAATCATCGTGTTTAGTGCCTAGAATTTATTTTGGGTACAAACATTGGCGCCGACTAAGGGGATTCGAGTAAAACGATCGTGTTTACCAGTGAGAGAAGCCTCAGAAAAATTATGAACGAGATTCCAACAAAAATCAGCAAGAAAAAATAAAAGAATAGGGTTCTTACGTAACTGTTGCGAAGGTTGAAGAAAACGTTGCAAACAGTTACAGAAACCGTTGCGAAGGCTGTAGTAGAAGCTTTGCAGCACAATAACAGATATAAATGTTGCAGAAATCATTACAAAAGCACTTATCCTGTACAACCCTATAAGTCCAGCTTCCTGTACAGCTTCAGATCCAGCGAATCATGTCCGTCAGATATAGAAGATCTTGACCGTAAGATCTGTCTAGCCAAGGATCCAGCTCCCAGTTCACAAACAGGTTCAGTGTCAGACCGGTTCGGTTCAGATCGAACCAGTTCAGTACGGTTTAAAAAGAACCAGACCGATACGGCCCAACCAGTTGACTGGGCTCGCCATGTCAGCAGAAGTCAACGTCATCAGTGACATGTCAGCAGACTCTAATGACACGTCAACGGAATAATCCACACCAGCAGTGCCACATCAGCACACAGTCCAGTCAGGAACGACACATCATCAAATTTTTCCACGTCAGCATCACAGGATGCTGGCTGTTTTGCGCGTCAGCCACGTCAGAACGCCACGTCAGAAAGTCATCCCAATAAACAGTAACACGTCAGCAATTCTGCACAGTCATCACTGCCATGTATGCAACAACGCGCGTTTCGTTCAAAGCTTGTTTCATAATTAACTTCTTCGTTTTAAGTCCGAATTAAGTGATTTTTGGCTCGTTAGAATCGTCTTTCAATTCCCTACAACATGGAAACAAAAAATCCAGTGTACTAGAAAATTGGATGTGCACTTAGAGCAGTAACATGATCGGGTTCGAGGTTTGTGGACAACGACATGATCGGGTTCAAGGTTAGTGGATAGCGACATGATCGAGAGTTCGAGATGAGGATTGCTTAGACCCTTCAATATTTAGCCTTGCATCAAATCGCAAGCACCTAAAGCCTCACCTTGCACGTGAGCACTTAAGTCTTGCTTTCGCAAGCATAAAATCTCGTCTTGCACGCGAGTACGAAACATTTGTACCTTGGCAAGCATAAAGTCTCTTCTCAACCACGAGCCCAACGCCCGATGTTGGTCCAAAGACTCGTACTCAACACAAGAAATACAGCCAGCCTTCCCGAGCATCGAGCGCTACAGCCTTGTTACGTCGCGAGCAAAAAGCCTTGCCCCAGCCGCAAGCACATTACATTTCACTTAAGACTAGACTAGCTCTCGAGCATCAAAAGTCAACCACGTGGCAAAAAGTCTCGCCTAGCACGTGAGCAATATATTTTTAATTTTTAATTTTTTACTTTTCATTTTTATGTTTTTTTGCAGGTAATTACAGCTGAGGGCGTCTTCGCAATATCTCTACTCACGCTTGGGGGAGAGTTTCATCATCAACGTTCGACGCAAAAGGATAAACAATTTTCTTAACCACCAACAAGTTGGAGGTTAAGAGGGGGCGATGTTTGTACCGTGTATTTTATACACGGTGAGCCCGTAATCAAGTCCGTCTAGCCATCCCATGACAGAAGATTCTAGAAGTTTCCCGAAGGCTTGTTTCCCAAGTTGCTTGCACATGAAGTTTACATCAAAATTAGGGTTACATAAACTCTATAAATACATGTATCCTAAACCCAAGAATAGAGGGAATATTAGGTTAGCTAACCCGGAGAAAAACACCCTTTTATCAAATACATCAATAAAATACCTCTCTGTTCTTCCGTGGATGCAGGCAACACATTCCGAACCACGTAAATTCTTGTCTTCTTATTTATTTTTGATCGTTTTTCTAACCCTAATCATCGTGTTTAGTGCCTAGAATTTATTTTGGGTACAAACATTGGCGCCGACTAAGGGGATTCGAGTAAAACGATCGTGTTTACCAGTGAGAGAAGCCTCAGAAAAATCATGAACGAGATTCCAACAAAAATTAGCAAGAAAAAATAAAAAAATAGGGTTCTTACGTAACTGTTGCGAAGGTTGACGAAACGTTGCAAACAGTTACAGAAACCATTGCGAAGGAAGTAGTAGAAGCTTTGCAGCACAGTAACAGATATAAATGTTGCAAAAATCATTACAAAAGCACTTATCTTGTACAACCCTATAAGTCCAGCTTCCTGTACAGCTTCAGATCCAGCGAATCATGTCCGTCAGATATAGAAGATCTTGACCGTAAGATCTGTCTAGCCAAGGATCCAGCTCCCAGTTCACAAACAGGTTCAGTGTCAGACCGGTTCTGTTCAGATCGAACCAGTTCAGTACGGTTCAAAAAGAACCAGACCGATACGGCCCAACCAGTTGACTGGGCTCGCCACGTCAGCAGAAGTCCACGTCATCAGTGACATGTCATCAGACTCTAATGACACGTCAACGGAATAATCCACACCAACAGTGTCACATCAGCACACAGTCCAGTCAGGAACGACACATCATCAAATTTTTCCACGTCAGCATCACAGGATGCTGGCTGTTTTGCGCGTCAGCCACGTCAGAACGCCACGTCAGAAAGTCATCCCAATAAACAGTAACACGTCAGCAATTCTGCACAGTCATCACTGCCATGTATGCAACAGCGCGGGTTTCGTTCAAAGCTTGTTTCGTCAATAACTTCTTCGTTTTATGTCCGAATTAAGTGATTTTTGGCTCGTTTGAATCGTCTTTCAATTCCCTACAACATGGAAACAAAAAATCCAGTGTACTAGAAAATTGGATGTGCACTTAGAGCAGTAACATGATCGGGTTCGAGGTTCGTGGACAACGACATGATCGGGTTCAAGGTTAGTGGATAGCGACATGATCGAGAGTTCGAGATGAGGATTGCTTAGACCCTTCAATATTTAGCCTTGCATCAAATCGCAAGCACCTAAAGCCTCACCTTGCACGTGAGCACTTAAGTCTTGCATTCGCAAGCATAAAATCTCGTCTTGCACGCGAGTACGAAACATTTGTACCTTGGCAAGCATAAAGTCTCTTCTCAACCACGAGCCCAACGCCCGATGTTGGTCCAAAGACTCGTACTCAACACAAGAAATACAGCCAGCCTTCCCGAGCATCGAGCGCTACAGCCTTGTTACGTCGCGAGCAAAAAGCCTTGCCCCAGCCGCAAGCACATTACATTTCACTTAAGACTAGACTAGCTCTCGAGCATCAAAAGTCAACCACGTGGCAAAAAGTCTCGCCTAGCACGTGAGCAATATATTTTTAATTTTTAATTTTTTACTTTTCATTTTTATGTTTTTTTGCAGGTAATTACAGCTGAGGGCGTCTTCGCAATATCTCTACTCACGCTTGGGGGAGAGTTTCATCATCAACGTTCGACGCAAAAGGATAAACAATTTTCTTAACCACCAACAAGTTGGAGGTTAAGAGGGGGCGATGTTTGTACCGTGTATTTTATACACGGTGAGCCCGTAATCAAGTCCGTCTAGCCATCCCATGACGGAAGATTCTAGAAGTTTCCCGAAGGCTTGTTTCCCAAGTTGCTTGCACATGAAGTTTACATCAAAATTAGGGTTACATAAACTCTATAAATACATGTATCCTAAACCCAAGAATAGAGGGAATATTAGGTTAGCTAACCCGGAGAAAAACACCCTTTTATCAAATACATCAATAAAATACCTCTCTGTTCTTCCGTGGATGCAGGCAACACATTCCGAACCACGTAAATTCTTGTCTTCTTATTTATTTTTGATCGTTTTTCTAACCCTAATCATCGTGTTTAGTGCCTAGAATTTATTTTGGGTACAAACATTGGCGCCGACTAAGGGGATTCGAGTAAAACGACCGTGTTTACCAGTGAGAGAAGCCTCAGAAAAATCATGAACGAGATTCCAACAAAATTAGCAAGAAAAAATAAAAAAATAGGGTTCTTACGTAACTGTTGCGAAGGTTGAAGAAACGTTGCAAACAGTTACAGAAACCATTGCGAAGGAAGTAGTAGAAGCTTTGCAGCACAGTAACAGATATAAATGTTGCAAAAATCATTACAAAAGCACTTATCTTGTACAACCCTATAAGTCCAGCTTCCTGTACAGCTTCAGATCCAGCGAATCATGTCCGTCAGATATAGAAGATCTTGACCGTAAGATCTGTCTAGCCAAGGATCCAGCTCCCAGTTCACAAACAGGTTCAGTGTCAGACCGGTTCTGTTCAGATCGAACCAGTTCAGTACGGTTCAAAAAGAACCAGACCGATACGGCCCAACCAGTTGACTGGGCTCGCCACGTCAGCAGAAGTCCACGTCATCAGTGACATGTCATCAGACTCTAATGACACGTCAACGGAATAATCCACACCAGCAGTGCCACATCAGCACACAGCCCAGTCAGGAATGACACATCATCAAATTTTGCCACGTCAGCGTCACAGGATGCTGGCTCTTTTGCCGCGTCAGCTGCCACGTCAGCTACGTCAGAACGCCACGTCAGAAAGTCATCCCAATAAACAGTAACACGTCAGCAATTCTGCACAGTCATCACTGCCATGTATGCAACAGCGCGGGTTTCGTTCAAAGCTTGTTTCGTCAATAACTTCTTCGTTTTATGTCCGAATTAAGTGATTTTTGGCTCGTTAGAATCGTCTTTCAATTCCCTACAACATGGAAACAAGAAATCCAGTGTACCAGAAACTTGGATGTGCACTTAGAGCAGTAACATGATCGGGTTCGAGGTTCGTGGACAACGACATGATCGGGTTCAAGGTTCGTGGATAGCGACATGATCGAGAGTTCGAGATGAGGATTGCTTAGACCCTTCAATATTTAGCCTTGCATCAAATCGCAAGCACCTAAAGCCTCACCTTGCACGTGAGCACTTAAGTCTTGCTTTCGCAAGCATAAAATCTCGTCTTGCACGCGAGTATGAAAGATTTGTACCTTGGCAAGCATAAATTCTCTTCTCAACCACGAGCCCAACGCCCGATGTTGGTCCAAAGACTCGTACTCAACACAAGAAATACAGCCAGCCTTCCCGAGCAGCGAGCGCTACAGCCCTGTTACATCGCGAGCAAAAAGCCTTGCCCCAGCCGCAAGCACATTACGTTTCACTTAAGACTAGACTAGCTCTCGAGCATCAAAAGTCCACCACGTGGCAAAAAGTCTCGCCTAGCACGTGAGCAATATATTTTTATTTTTTACTTTTCATTTATATGTTTTTTTGTAGGTAATTACAGCTGAGGTTTTCTTCGCAATATATCTACTCACGCTTGGGGGAGAGTTTCATCATCAACGTTCGACGCAAAAGGATAAACAATTTTCTTAACCACCAACAAGTTGGAGGTTAAGAGGGGGCGATGTTTGTACCGTGTATTTTATACACGCTGCCCGTAATCAAGTTCGTCTAGCCAGCCCATGACGGAAGATTCTAGAAGTTTCCCGAAGGCTTGTTTCCCAAGTTGCTTGCACAGGAAGTTTACATCAAAATTAGGGTTACATAAACTCTATAAATACATGTATCCTAAACCCAAGAATAGAGGGAATATTAGGTTAGCTAACCCGGAGAAAAACACCCTTTTATCAAATACATCAATAAAATACCTCTCCGTTCTTCCGTGGATGCAGGCAACACATTCCGAACCACGTAAATTCTTGTCTTCTTATTTATTTTTGATCGTTTTTGTAACCCTAATCATCATCAAATCATCGTTTTTAGTGCCTAGAATTTATTTTGGGTACAAACATTGGCGCCGACTAAGGGGATTCGAGTAAAACGATCGTGTTTACCAGTGAGAGAATCCTCAGAAAAATCATGAACGAGATTCCAACAAAAATCAGCAAGAAAAAATAAAAAAATAGGGTTCTTACGTAACTGTTGCGAAGGTTGAAGAAACGTTGCAAACAGTTACAGAAACCGTTGCGAAGGCAGTAGTAAAAGCTTTGCAGCACAGTAAGAGATATAAATGTTGCAAAAATCATTACAAAAGCACTTATCCTGTACAACCCTATAAGTCCAGCTTCATGTACAGCTTCAGATCCAGCGAATCATGTCCGTTAGATATAGAAGATCTTGACCGTAAGATCTGTCTAGCCAGGATCCAGCTCCCGGTTCACAAACAGGTTCAGTGTCAGACCGGTTCGGTTCAGATCGAACCAGTTCAGTACGGTTCAAAACGAACCAGACCGATACGGCCCAACTAGTTGACTGGGCTCTCCACGTCAGCAGAAATCCACGTCATCAGTGACATGTCAGCAGAATCTAATGACACGGCAACAGAATAATCCACACCAGCAGTGCCACATCAGCACACAGTCCAGTCAGGAACGACACATCATTAAATTTTGCCACGTCAGCGTCACAGGATGCTGGCTGTTTTGCCGCGTCAGCTGCCACGTCAGCCACGTCAGAAAGTCATCCCAATAAACAGTAACACGTCAGCAATTCTGCACAGTCATCACTGTCATGTATGCAACAGCGCGCGTTTCGTTCAAAGCTTGTTTCGTCAATAACTTCTTCGTTTTAAGTCCGAATTAAGTGATTTTTGGCTCGTTAGAATCGTCTTTCAATTCCCTACAACATGGAAACAAAAAATCCAGTGTACTAGAAACATGGATGTGCACTTAGAGCAGTAACATGATCGGGTTCGAGGTTCGTGGACAACGACATGATCGGGTTCAAGGTTCGTGGATAGCGACATGATCGAGAGTTCGAGATGAGGATTGCTTAGACCCTTCAATATTTAGCCTTGCATCAAATCGCAAGCACCTAAAGCCTCACCTTGCACGTGAGCACTTAAGTCTTGCTTTCGCAAGCATAAAATCTCGTCTTGCACGCGAGTATGAAAGATTTGTACCTTGGCAAGCATAAATTCTCTTCTCAACCACGAGCCCAACGCCCGATGTTGGTCCAAAGACTCGTACTCAACACAAGAAATACAGCCAGCCTTCCCGAGCAGCGAGCGCTACAGCCCTGTTACATCGCGAGCAAAAAGCCTTGCCCCAGCCGCAAGCACATTACGTTTCACTTAAGACTAGACTAGCTCTAGAGCATCAAAAGTCCACCACGTGGCAAAAAGTCTCGCCTAGCACGTGAGCAATATATTTTTATTTTTTACTTTTCATTTATATGTTTTTTTGTAGGTAATTACAGCTGAGGTTTTCTTCGCAATATATCTACACACGCTTGGGGGAGAGTTTCATCATCAACGTTCGACGCAAAAGGATAAACAATTTTCTTAACCACCAACAAGTTGGAGGTTAAGAGGGGGCGATGTTTGTACCGTGTATTTTATACACGCTGCCCGTAATCAAGTTCGTCTAGCCAGCCCATGACGGAAGATTCTAGAAGTTTCCCGAAGGCTTGTTTCCCAAGTTGCTTGCACAGGAAGTTTACATCAAAATTAGGGTTACATAAACTCTATAAATACATGTATCCTAAACCCAAGAATAGAGGGAATATTAGGTTAGCTAACCCGGAGAAAAACACCCTTTTATCAAATACATCAATAAAATACCTCTCCGTTCTTCCGTGGATGCAGGCAACACATTCCGAACCACGTAAATTCTTGTCTTCTTATTTATTTTTGATCGTTTTTGTAACCCTAATCATCATCAAATCATCGTTTTTAGTGCCTAGAATTTATTTTGGGTACAAACATTGGCGCCGACTAAGGGGATTCGAGTAAAACGATCGTGTTTACCAGTGAGAGAATCCTCAGAAAAATCATGAACGAGATTCCAACAAAAATCAGCAAGAAAAAATAAAAAAATAGGGTTCTTACGTAACTGTTGCGAAGGTTGAAGAAACGTTGCAAACAGTTACAGAAACCATTGCGAAGGCAGTAGTAGAAGCTTTGCAGCACAGTAACAGATATAAATGTTGCAAAAATCATTACAAAAGCACTTATCCTATACAACCTTATAAGTCCAGCTTCCTGTACAGCTTCAGATCCAGCGAATCATGTCCGTCAGATATAGAAGATCTTGACCGTAAGATCTGTCTAGCCAAGGATCCAGCTCCCGATTCACAAACATGTTCAGTGTCAGGCCGGTTCTGTTCAGATCGAACCAGTTCAGTACGGTTCAAAAAGAACCAGACCGATACGGCCCAACCAGTTGACTGGGCTCGCCACGTCAGCAGAAGTCCACGTCATCAGTGACATGTCATCAGACTCTAATGACACGTCAACGGAATAATCCTCACCAGCAGTGCCACATCAGCACACTGTCCAGTCAGGAACGACACATCATCAAATTTTGCCACGTCAGCGTCACATGATGCTGGCTGTTTTGCCGCGTCAGCTGCCACGTCAGAAACTCATTCCAATAAACAGTAACACGTCAGCAATTCTGCACAGTCATCACTGCCATGTATGCAACATCGCGTGTTTCGTTCAAAGCTTGTTTCGTCAATAACTTCTTCGTTTTAAGTCCGAATTAAGTGATTTTTGGCTCGTTAGAATCGTCTTTCAATTCCCTACAACATGGAAACAAAAAATCCAGTGTACTAGAAATTGGATGTGCACTTAGAGCAGTAACATGATCGGGTTCGAGGTTCGTGGACAACGACATGATCGGGTTCAAGGTTCGTGGATAGAGACATGATCGAGAGTTCGAGATGAGGATTGCTTAGACCCTTCAATATTTAGCCTTGCATCAAATCGCAAGCACCTAAAGCCTCACCTTGCACGTGAGCACTTAAGTCTTGCTTTCGCAAGCATAAAATCTCGTCTTGCACGCGAGTATGAAATATTTGTACCTTGGCAAGCATAAAGTCTCTTCTCAACCACGAGCCCAACGCCCGATGTTGGTCCAAAGACTCGTACTCAACACAAGAAATACAGCCAGCCTTCCCGAGCAGCGAGCGCTACAGCCTTGTTACGTCGCGAGCAAAAAGCCTTGCCCCAGCCGCAAGCACATTACGTTTCACTTAAGACTAGACTAGCTCTCGAGCATCAAAAGTCAACCACGTGGCAAAAAGTCTCGCCTAGCACGTGAGCAATATATTTTTATTTTTTACTTTTCATTTTTATGTTTTTTTGCAGGTAATTACAGCTGAGGGCGTCTTCGCAATATCTCTACTCACGCTTGGGGGCGAGTTTCATCATCAACGTTCGACGCAAAAGGATAAACAATTTTCTTAACCACCAACAAGTTGGAGGTTAAGAGGGGGCGATGTTTGTACCGTGTATTTTATACATGGTGAGCCCGTAATCAAGCCCGTCTAGCCATCCCATGACGGAAGATTCTAGAAGTTTCCTGAAGGCTTGTTTCCCAAGTTGCTTGAACATGAAGTTTACATCAAAATTAGGGTTACATAAACTCTATAAATACATGTATCCTAAACCCAAGAATAGAGGGAATATTAGGTTAGCTAACCTGGAGAAAAATACCCTTTTATCAAATACATCAATAAAATACCTCTCCGTTCTTCCGTGGATGCAGGCAACACATTCCGAACCACGTAAATTCTTGTCTTCTTATTTATTTTTGATCGTTTTTCTAACCCTAATCATCGTGTTTAGTGCCTAGAATTTATTTTGGGTACAAACATTGGCGCCGACTAAGGGGATTCGAGTAAAACGATCGTGTTTACCAGTGAGAGAATCCTCAGAAAAATCATGAACGAGATTCCAACAAAAATCAGCAAGAAAAAATAAAAAAATAGGGTTCTTACGTAACTGTTGCGAAGGTTGAAAAAACGTTGCAAACAGTTACAGAAACCGTTGCGAAGGCAGTAGTAGAAGCTTTGCAGCACAGTAACAGATATAAACGTTGCAAAAATCATTACAAAAGCACTTATCCTGTACAACCTTATAAGTCCAGCTTCCTGTACAGCTTCAGATCCAGCGAATCATGTCCGTCAGATATAGAAGATCTTGACCGTAAGATCTGTCTAGCCAAGGATCCAGCTCCCGGTTCACAAACATGTTCAGTGTCAGACCGGTTCTGTTCAGATCGAACCAGTTCAGTACGGTTCAAAAAGAACCAGACCGATACGGCCCAACCAGTTGACTGGGCTCGCGACGTCAGCAGAAGTCCACGTCATCAGTGACATGTCATCAGACTCTAATGACACGTCAACGGAATAATCCACACCAGCAGTGCCACATCAGCACACATTCCAGTCAGGAACGACACATCATCAAATTTTGCCACGTCAGCGTCACATGATGCTGGCTGTTTTGCCGCGTCAGCTTCCACGTCAGAAACTCATCCCAATAAACAGTAACACGTCAGCAATTCTGCACAGTCATCACTGCCATGTATGCAACATCGCGTGTTTCGTTCAAAGCTTGTTTCGTCAATAACTTCTTCGTTTTAAGTCTGAATTAAGTGATTTTTGGCTCGTTAGAATCGTCTTTCAATTCCCTACAACATGGAAACAAAAAATCCAGTGTACTAGAAACTTGGATGTGCACTTAGAGCAGTAACATGATCGGGTTCGAGGTTCGTGGACAACGACATGATCGGGTTCAAGGTTCGTGGATAGAGACATGATCGAGAGTTCGAGATGAGGATTGCTTAGACCCTTCAATATTTAGCCTTGCATCAAATCGCAAGCACCTAAAGCCTCACCTTGCACGTGAGCACTTAAGTCTTGCTTTCGCAAGCATAAAATCTCGTCTAGCACGCGAGTATGAAATATTTGTACCTTGGCAAGCATAAAGTCTCTTCTCAACCACGAGCCCAACGCCCGATGTTGGTCCAAAGACTCGTACTCAACACAAGAAATACAGCCAGCCTTCCCGAGCAGCGAGCGCTACAGCCTTGTTACGTCGCGAGCAAAAAGCCTTGCCCCAGCCGCAAGCACATTACGTTTCACTTAAGACTAGACTAGCTCTCGAGCATCAAAAGTCAACCACATGGCAAAAAGTCTCGCCTAGCACGTGAGCAATATATTTTTATTTTTTACTTTTCATTTTTATGTTTTTTTGCAGGTAATTACAGCTGAGGGCGTCTTCGCAATATCTCTACTCACGCTTGGGGGCGAGTTTCATCATCAACGTTCGACGCAAAAGGATAAACAATTTTCTTAACCACCAACAAGTTGGAGGTTAAGAGGGGGCGATGTTTGTACCGTGTATTTTATACATGGTGAGCCCGTAATCAAGCCCGTCTAGCCATCCCATGACGGAAGATTCTAGAAGTTTCCTGAAGGCTTGTTTCCCAAGTTGCTTGCACATGAAGTTTACATCAAAATTAGGGTTACATAAACTCTATAAATACATGTATCCTAAACCCAAGAATAGAGGGAATATTAGGTTAGCTAACCCGGAGAAAAATACCCTTTTATCAAATACATCAATAAAATACCTCTCCGTTCTTCCGTGGATGCAGGCAACACATTCCGAACCACGTAAATTCTTGTCTTCTTATTTATTTTTGATCGTTTTTCTAACCCTAATCATCGTGTTTAGTGCCTAGAATTTATTTTGGGTACAAACATTGGCGCCGACTAAGGGGATTCGAGTAAAACGATCGTGTTTACCAGTGAGAGAATCCTCAGAAAAATCATGAACGAGATTCCAACAAAAATCAGCAAGAAAAAATAAAAAAATAGGGTTCTTACGTAACTGTTGCGAAGGTTGAAGAAACGTTGCAAACAGTTACAGAAACCGTTGCGAAGGCAGTAGTAGAAGCTTTGCAGCACAGTAACAGATATAAATGTTGCAAAAATCATTACAAAAGCACTTATCTTGTACAACCCTATAAGTCTAGCTTCCTGTACAGCTTCAGATCCAGCGAATCATGTCCGTCAGATATAGAAGATCTTGACCGTAAGATCTGTCTATCCAAGGATCCAGCTCCCGGTTCACAAACAGGTTCAGTGTCAGACCGGTTCTGTTCAGATCGAACCAGTTCAGTACGGTTCAAAAAGAACCAGACCGATACGGCCCAACCAGTTGAATGGGCTCGCCACGTCAGAAGAAGTCCACGTCATCAGTGACATGTCATCATACTCTAATGACACGTCAACGGAATAATCCACACCAGCAGTGCCACATCAGCACACAGTCCAGTCAGGAACGACACATCATCAAATTTTGCCACGTCAGCGTCACAGGATGCTGGCTGTTTTGCCGCGTCAGCTTCCACGTCAGAAACTCATCCCAATAAACAGTAACACGTCAGCAATTCTGCACAGGCATCACTGCCATGTATGCAACATCGCGCGTTTCGTTCAAAGCTTGTTTCGTCAATAACTTCTTCGTTTTAAGTCCGAATTAAGTGATTTTTGGCTCGTTAGAATCGTCTTTCAATTCCCTACAACATGGAAACAAAATATCCAGTGTACTAGAAACTTGGATGTGCACTTAGAGCAGTAACATGATCGGGTTCGAGGTTCGTGGACAACGACATGATCGGGTTCAGGGTTCGTGGATAGAGACATGATCGAGAGTTCGAGATGAGGATTGCTTAGACCCTTCAATATTTAGCCTTGCATCAAATCGCAAGCACCTAAAGCCTCACCTTGCACGTGAGCACTTAAGTCTTGCTTTCGCAAGCATAAAATTTCGTCTTGCACGCGAGTGTGAAAGACTTGTACCTAGGCAAGCATAAAGTCTCTTCTCAACCACGAGCCCAACGCCCGATGTTGGTCCAAAGACTCGTACTCAACACAAGAAATACAGCCAGCCTTCCCGAGCAGCGAGCGTTACAGCCTTGTTACGTCGCGAGCAAAAAGCGTTGCCCCAGCCGCAAGCACATTACGTTTCACTTAAGACTAGACTAGCTCTCGAGCATCAAAAGTCCACCACGTGGCAAAAAGTCTCGCCTAGCACGTGAGCAATATATTTTTTTTTTTTACTTTTCATTTTTTTTTTTGCAGGTAATTACAGCGGAGGGCGTCTTCGCAATATCTCTACTCACG
This sequence comes from Papaver somniferum, assembly GCF_003573695.1. Classification (NCBI taxonomy): domain Eukaryota; kingdom Viridiplantae; phylum Streptophyta; class Magnoliopsida; order Ranunculales; family Papaveraceae; genus Papaver; species Papaver somniferum. The sequence continues at coordinate 330,736 of NW_020620936.1, read as the reverse complement.
CTTGGGGGCGAGTTTCATCATCAACGTTCGACGCAAAAGGATAAACAATTTTCTTAACCACCAACACGTTGGAGGTTAAGAGGGGGCAATGTTTGTACCGTGTATTTTATACACGGTGAGCCCGTAATCAAGCCCGTCTAGCCAGCCCATGACGGAAGATTCTAGAAGTTTCCCGAAGGCTTGTTTCCCAAGTTGCTTGCACATGAAGTTTACATCAAAATTAGGGTTACATAAACTCTATAAATACATGTATCCTAAACCCAAGAATAGAGGGAATATTAGGTTAGCTAACCCGGAGAAAAACACCCTTTTATCAAATACATCAATAAAATACCTCTCCGTTCTTCCGTGGATGCAGGCAACACATTCCGAACCACGTAAATTCTTGTATTCTTATTTATTTTTGATCGTTTTTCTAACCCTAATCATCATCAAATCATCGTGTTTAGTGCCTAGAATTTATTTTGGGTACAAACATTGGCGCCGACTAAGGGGATTCGAGTAAAACGATCGTGTTTACCAGTGAGAGAAGCCTCAGAAAAATCATGAACGAGATTCCAACCAAAATCAGCAAGAAAAAATAAAAAAATAGGGTTCTTACGTAACTGTTGCGAAGGTTGAAGAAACGTTGCAAACAGTTACAGAAACCGTTGCGAAGGCAGTAGTAGAAGCTTTGCAGCACAATAACAGATATAAATGTTGCAAAAATCATTACAAAAGCACTTATCCTGTACAACCCTATAAGTCCAGCTTCCTGTACAGCTTCAGATCCAGCGAATCATGTCCGTCAGATATAGAAGATCTTGACCGTAAGATCTGTCTAGCCAAGGATCCAGCTCCCGGTTCACAAACAGGTTCAGTGTCAGACCGGTTCTGTTCAGATCGAACCAGTTCAGTACGGTTCAAAAAGAACCAGACCGATACGGCCCAACCAGTTGAATGGGCTCGCCACGTCAGAAGAAGTCCACGTCATCAGTGACATGTCATCATACTCTAATGACACGTCAACGGAATAATCCACACCAGCAGTGCCACATCAGCACACAGTCCAGTCAGGAACGACACATCATCAAATTTTGCCACGTCAGCGTCACAGGATGCTGGCTGTTTTGCCGCGTCAGCTGCCACATCAGCCACGTCAGAACGCCACGTCAGAAAGTCATCCCAATAAACAGTAACACGTCAGCAATTCTGCACAGTCATCACTGCCATGTATGCAACAACGCGCGTTTCGTTCAAAGCTTGTTTCGTAATTAACTTCTTCGTTTTAAGTCCGAATTAAGTGATTTTTGGATCGTTAGAATCGTCTTTCAATTCCCTACAACATGGAAACAAAAAATCCAGTGTACTAGAAACTTGGATGTGCACTTAGAGCAGTAACATGATCGGGTTCGAGGTTCGTGGACAACGACATGATCGGGTTCAAGGTTCGTGGATAGAGACATGATCGAGAGTTCGAGATGAGGATTGCTTAGACCCTTCAATATTTAGCCTTGCATCAAATCGCAAGCACCTAAAGCCTCACCTTGCACGTGAGCACTTAAGTCTTGCTTTCGCAAGCATAAAATCTCGTCTTGCACGCGAGTATGAAAGACTTGTACCTTGGAAAGCATAAAGTCTCTTCTCAACCACGAGCCCAACGCCCGATGTTGGTCCAAAGACTCGTACTCAACACAAGAAATACAGCCAGCCTTCCCGAGCAGCGAGCGTTACAGCCTTGTTACGTCGCGAGCAAAAAGCGTTGCCCCAGCCGCAAGCACATTACGTTTCACTTAAGACTAGACTAGCTCTCGAGCATCAAAAGTCCACCACGTGGCAAAAAGTCTCGCCTAGCACGTGAGCAATATATTTTTTTTTTTTACTTTTCATTTTTTTTTTTACAGGTAATTACAGCTGAGGGCGTCTTCGCAATATCTCTACTCAAGCTTGGGGCGAGTTTCATCATCAACGTTCGACGCAAAAGGATAAACAATTTTCTTAACCACCAACAAGTTGGAGGTTAAGAGGGGGCGATGTTTGTACCGTGTATTTTATACACGGTGAGCCCGTAATCAATCCCGTCTAGCCATCCCATGACGGAAGATTCTAGAAGTTTCCCGAAGGCTTGTTTCCCAAGTTGCTTGCACATGAAGTTTACATCAAAATTAGGGTTACATAAACTCTATAAATACATGTATCCTAAACCCAAGAATAGAGGGAATATTAGGTTAGCTAACCCGGAGAAAAATACCCTTTTATCAAATACATCAATAAAATACCTTTCCGTTCTTCCGTGGATGCAGGCAACACATTCCGAACCACGTATATTCTTGTCTTCTTATTTATTTTTGATCGTTTTTCTAACCCTAATCATCATCAAATCATCGTGTTTAGTGCCTAGAATTTATTTTGGGTACAAACATTGGCGCCGAGTAAGGGGATTCGAGTAAAACGATCGTGTTTACCAGTGAGAGAAGCCTCAGAAAAATCATGAACGAGATTCCAACAAAAATCAGCAAGAAAAAATAAAAAAATAGGGTTCTTACGTAACTGTTGCGAAGGTTGAAGAAACGTTGCAAACAGTTACAGAAACCGTTGCGAAGGCAGTAGTAGAAGCTTTGCAGCACAGTAACAGATATAAATGTTGCAAAAATCATTACAAAAGCACTTATCTTGTACAACCCTATAAGTCCAGCTTCCTGTACAGCTTCAGATCCAGCGAATCATGTCCGTCAGATATAGAAGATCTTGACCGTAAGATCTGTCTAGCCAAGGATCCAGCTCCCGGTTCACAAACAGGTTCAGTGTCAGACCGGTTCTGTTCAGATCGAACCAGTTCAGTACGGTTCAAAAAGAACCAGACCGATACGGCCCAACCAGTTGAATGGGCTCGCCACGTCAGAAGAAGTCCACGTCATCAGTGACATGTCATCATACTCTAATGACACGTCAACGGAATAATCCACACCAGCAGTGCCACATCAGCACACAGTCCAGTCAGGAACGACACATCATCAAATTTTGCCACGTCAGCGTCACAGGATGCTGGCTGTTTTGCCGCGTCAGCTGCCACGTCAGCCACGTCAGAACGCCGCGTCAGAAAGTCATCCCAATAAACAGTAACACGTCAGCAATTCTGCACAGTCATCACAGCCATGTATGCAACAACGCGCGTTTGGTTCAAAGCTTGTTTCGTAATTAACTTCTTCGTTTTAAGTCCGAATTAAGTGATTTTTGGCTCGTTAGAATCGTCTTTCAATTCCCTACAACATGGAAACAAAAAATCCAGTGTACTAGAAACTTGGATGTGCACTTAGAGCAGTAACATGATCGGGTTCGAGGTTCGTGGACAACGACATGATCGGGTTCAAGGTTCGTGGATAGCGACATGATCGAGAGTTCGAGATGAGGATTGCTTATACCCTTCAATATTTAGCCTTGCATCAAATCGCAAGCACCTAAAGCCTCACCCTGCACGTGAGCACTTAAGTCTTGCTTTCGCAAGCACAAAATCTCGTCTTGCACGCGAGTATGAAAGATTTGTACCTTGGCAAGCATAAAGTCTCTTCTCAACCACGAGCCCAACGCCCGATGTTGGTCCAAAGACTCGTACTCAACACAAGAAATACAACAAGCCTTCCCGAGCAGCGAGCGTTACAGCCTTGTTACATCGCGAGCAAAAAGCCTTGCCCCAGCCGCAAGCACATTACGTTTCACTTAAGACTAGACTAGCTCTCGAGCATCAAAAGTCCACCACGTGGCAAAAAGTCTCGCCTAGCACGTGAGCAATATATTTTTTTTTTTTTTACTTTTCATTTTTTTTTTTTTGCAGGTAATTACAGCTGAGGGCGTCTTCGCAATATCTCTACTCACGCTTGGGGGAGAGTTTCATCATAAACGTTCGACGCAAAAGGATAAACAATTTTCTTAACCACCAACAAGTTGGAGGTTAAGAGGAGGCGATGTTTGTACCGTGTATTTTATACACGGTGAGCCCGTATTCAAGCCCGTCTAGCCATCCCATGACGGATGATTCTAGAAGTTTCCCGAAGGCTTGTTTCCCAAGTTGCTTGCACATGAAGTTTACATAAAAATTAGGGTTACATAAACTCTATAAATACATGTATCCTAAACCCAAGAATAGAGGGAATATTAGGTTAGCTAACCCGGAGAAAAACACCCTTTTATCAAATACATCAATAAAATACCTCTCCGTTATTCCGTGGATGCAGGCAACACATTCCGAACCACGTAAATTCTTGTATTCTTATTTATTTTTAATCGTTTTTCTAACCCTAATCATCATCAAATCATCGTGTTTAGTGCCTAGAATTTATTTTGGGTACAAACATTGGCGCCGACTAAGGGGATTCGAGTAAAACGATCGTGTTTACCAGTGAGAGAAGCCTCAGAAAAATCATGAACGAGATTCCAACAAAAATCAGCAAGAAAAAATAAAAAAATAGGGTTCTTACGTAACTGTTGCGAAGGTTGAAGAAACGTTGCAAACAGTTACAGAAACCGTTGCGAAGGCAGTAGTAGAAGCTTTGCAGCACAGTAAGAGATATAAATGTTGCAAAAATCATTACAAAAGCACTTATCCTGTACAACCCTATAAGTCCAGCTTCCTGTACAGCTTCAGATCCAGCGAATCATGTCCGTCAGATATAGAAGATCTTGACCGTAAGATCTGTCTAGCCAGGATCCAGCTCCCGGTTCACCAACAGGTTCAGTGTCAGACCGGTTCGGTTCAGATCGAACCAGTTCAGTACGGTTTAAAACGAACCAGACCGATACGGCCCAACCAGTTGACTGGGCTCGCGACGTCAGCAGAAGTCCACGTCATCAGTGACATGTCATCAGACTCTAATAACACGTCAACGGAATAATCCACACCAGCAGTGCCACATCAGCACAAAGTCCAGTCAGGAACGACACATCATTAAATTTTGCCACGTCAGCGTCACAGGATGCTGGCTGTTTTGCCGCGTCAGCTGCCACGTCAGCCACGTCAGAAAGTCATCCCAATAAACAGTAACACGTCAACAATTCTGCACAGTCATCACTGCCATGTATGCAACAGCGCGCGTTTCGTTCAAAGCTTGTTTCGTCAATAACTTCTTCGTTTTAAGTCCGAATTAAGTGATTTTTGGCTCGTTAGAATCGTCTTTCAATTCCCTACAACATGGAAACAAAAAATCCAGTGTAATAGAAACTTGGATGTGCACTTAGAGCAGTAACATGATCGGGTTCGAGGTTCGTGGACAACGACATGATCGGGTTCAAGGTTCGTGGATAGAGACATGATCGAGAGTTCGAGATGAGGATTGCTTAGACCCTTAAATATTTAGCCTTGCATCAAATCGCAAGCATCTAAAGCCTCACCTTGAACGTGAGCACTTAAGTCTTGCTTTCGCAAGCATAAAATCTCGTCTTGCACGCGAGTATGAAAGATTTGTACCTTGGAAAGCATAAAGTCTCTTCTCAAGTACGAGCCCAACGCCCGATGTTTGTCCAAAGACTCGTACTCAACACAAGAAATACAGCCAGCCTTCCCGAGTAGCGAGCGTTAGAGCCTTGTTACATCGCGAGCAAAAAGCCTTGCCCCAGCCGCAAGCACATTACGTTTCACTTAAGACTAGACTAGCTCTCGAGCATCAAACGTCCACCACGTGGCAAAAAGTCTCGCCTAGCACGTGAGCAATATATTTTTTTTTTTACTTTTCATTTTTTTTTTGCAGGTAATTACAGCTGAGGGCGTCTTCGCAATATCTCTACTCACGCTTGGGGGAGAGTTTCATCATAAACGTTCGACGCAAAAGGATAAACAATTTTCTTAACCACCAACAAGTTGGAGGTTAAGAGGGGGCGATGTTTGTACCGTGTATTTTATACACGGTGAGCCCGTAATCAAGCCCGTCTATCCATCCCATGACGGAAGATTCTAGAAGTTTCCCGAAGGCTTGTTTCCCAAGTTGCTTGCACATGAAGTTTACATCAAAATTAGGGTTACATAAACTCTATAAATACATGTATCCTAAACCAAAGAATAGAGGGAATATTAGGTTAGCTAACCCGGAGAAAAACACCCTTTTATCAAATACATCAATAAAATACCTCTCCGTTCTTCCGTGGATGCAGGCAACACATTCCGAACCACGTAAATTCTTGTCTTCTTATTTATTTTTGATCGTTTTTCTAACCCTAATCATCATCAAATCATCGTGTTTAGTGCCTAGAATTTATTTTGGGTACAAACATTGGCGCCGACTAAGGGGATTCGAGTAAAACGATCGTGTTTACCAGTGAGAGAAGCCTCAGAAAAATCATGAACGAGATTCCAACAAAAATCAGCAAGAAAAAATAAAAAAATAGGGTTCTTACGTAACTGTTGCGAAGGTTGAAGAAACGTTGCAAACAGTTACAGAAACTGTTGCGAAGGCAGTAGTAGAAGCTTTGCAGCACAGTAACAGATATAAATGTTGCAAAAATCATTACAAAAGCACTTATCCTGTACAACCCTATAAGTCCAGCTTCCTGTACAGCTTCAGATCCAGCGAATCATGTCCGTCAGATATAGAAGATCTTGACCGTAAGATCTGTCTAGCCAAGGATCCAGCTCCCGGTTCACAAACAGGTTCAGTGTCAGACCGGTTCTGTTCAGATCGAACCAGTTCAGTACGGTTCAAAAAGAACCAGACCGATACGGCCCAACCAGTTGAATGGGATCTCCACGTCAGCAGAAGTCCACGTCATCAGTGACATGTCATCATACTCTAATGACACGTCAACGGAATAATCCACACCAGCAGTGCCACATCAGCACACAGTCCAGTCAGGAACGACACATCATCAAATTTTGCCACGTCAGCGTCACAGGATGCTGGCTGTTTTGCCGCGTCAGCTGCCACATCAGCCACGTCAGAACGCCACGTCAGAAAGTCATCCCAATAAACAGTAACACGTCAGCAATTCTGCACAGTCATCACTGCCATGTATGCAACAACGCGCGTTTCGTTCAAAGCTTGTTTCGTAATTAACTTCTTCGTTTTAAGTCCGAATTAAGTGATTTTTGGATCGTTAGAATCGTCTTTCAATTCCCTACAACATGGAAACAAAAAATCCAGTGTACTAGAAACTTGGATGTGCACTTAGAGCAGTAACATGATCGGGTTCGAGGTTCGTGGACAACGACATGATCGGGTTCAAGGTTCGTGGATAGAGACATGATCGAGAGTTCGAGATGAGGATTGCTTAGACCCTTCAATATTTAGCCTTGCATCAAATCGCAAGCACCTAAAGCCTCACCTTGCACGTGAGCACTTAAGTCTTGCTTTCGCAAGCATAAAATCTCGTCTTGCACGCGAGTATGAAAGACTTGTACCTTGGAAAGCATAAAGTCTCTTCTCAACCACGAGCCCAACGCCCGATGTTGGTCCAAAGACTCGTACTCAACACAAGAAATACAGCCAGCCTTCCCGAGCAGCGAGCGCTACAGCCTTGTTACGTCGCGAGCAAAAAGCCTTGCACCAGCCGCAAGCACATTACGTTTCACTTAAGACTAGACTAGCTCTCGAGCATCAAAAGTCCACCACGTGGCAAAAACTCTCGCCTAGCACGTGAGCAATATATTTTTTTTTTTACTTTTTTTTTTTTTTGCAGGTAATTACAGCGGAGGGCGTCTTCGCAATATCTCTACTCACGCTTGGGGGAGAGTTTCATCATCAACGTTCGACGCAAAAGGATAAACAATTTTCTTAACCACCAACAAGTTGGAGGTTAAGAGGGGGCGATGTTTGTACCGTGTATTTTATACACGGTGAGCCCGTAATCAAGTCCGTCTAGCCAGCCCATGACAGAAGATTCTAGAAGTTTCCCGAAGGCTTGTTTCCCAAGTTGCTTGCACATGAAGTTTACATCAAAATTAGGGTTACATAAACTCTATAAATACATGTATCCTAAACCCAAGAATAGAGGGAATATTAGGTTAGCTAACCCGGAGAAAAACACCCTTTTATCAAATACATCAATAAAATACCTCTCCGTTCTTCCGTGGATGCAGGCAACACATTCCGAACCACGTAAATTCTTGTCTTCTTATTTATTTTTGATCGTTTTTCTAACCCTAATCATCGTGTTTAGTGCCTAGAATTTATTTTGGGTACAAACATTGGCGCCGACTAAGGGGATTCGAGTAAAACGATCGTGTTTACCAGTGAGAGAAGCCTCAGAAAAATTATGAACGAGATTCCAACAAAAATCAGCAAGAAAAAATAAAAGAATAGGGTTCTTACGTAACTGTTGCGAAGGTTGAAGAAAACGTTGCAAACAGTTACAGAAACCGTTGCGAAGGCTGTAGTAGAAGCTTTGCAGCACAATAACAGATATAAATGTTGCAGAAATCATTACAAAAGCACTTATCCTGTACAACCCTATAAGTCCAGCTTCCTGTACAGCTTCAGATCCAGCGAATCATGTCCGTCAGATATAGAAGATCTTGACCGTAAGATCTGTCTAGCCAAGGATCCAGCTCCCGGTTCACAAACAGGTTCAGTGTCAGACCGGTTCTGTTCAGATCGAACCAGTTCAGTACGGTTCAAAAAGAACCAGACCGATACGGCCCAACCAGTTGAATGGGCTCGCCACGTCAGAAGAAGTCCACGTCATCAGTGACATGTCATCATACTCTAATGACACGTCAACGGAATAATCCACACCAGCAGTGCCACATCAGCACACAGTCCAGTCAGGAACGACACATCATCAAATTTTGCCACGTCAGCGTCACAGGATGCTGGCTGTTTTGCCGCGTCAGCTGCCACGTCAGCCACGTCAGAACGCCGCGTCAGAAAGTCATCCCAATAAACAGTAACACGTCAGCAATTCTGCACAGTCATCACAGCCATGTATGCAACAACGCGCGTTTGGTTCAAAGCTTGTTTCGTAATTAACTTCTTCGTTTTAAGTCCGAATTAAGTGATTTTTGGCTCGTTAGAATCGTCTTTCAATTCCCTACAACATGGAAACAAAAAATCCAGTGTACTAGAAACTTGGATGTGCACTTAGAGCAGTAACATGATCGGGTTCGAGGTTCGTGGACAACGACATGATCGGGTTCAAGGTTCGTGGATAGCGACATGATCGAGAGTTCGAGATGAGGATTGCTTAGACCCTTCAATATTTAGCCTTGCATCAAATCGCAAGCACCTAAAGCCTCACCTTGCACGTGAGCACTTAAGTCTTGCTTTCGCAAGCATAAAATCTCGTCTTGCACGCGAGTATGAAAGACTTGTACCTTGGAAAGCATAAAGTCTCTTCTCAACCACGAGCCCAACGCCCGATGTTGGTCCAAAGACTCGTACTCAACACAAGAAATACAGCCATCCTTCCCGAGCAGCGAGCGCTACAGCCTTGTTACGTCGCGAGCAAAAAGCCTTGCCCCAGCCGGAAGCACATTACATTTCACTTAAGACTAGACTATCTCTCGAACATCAAAAGTCCACCACATGGCAAAAACTCTCCCCTAGCACGTGAGAAATATATTTTTTTTTTACTTTTCATTTTTTTTTTTGCAGGTAATTACAGCGGAGGGCGTCTTCGCAATATCTCTACTCACGCTTGGGGGCGAGTTTCATCATCAACGTTCGACGCAAAAGGATAAACAATTTTCTTAACCACCAACAAGTTGGAGGTTAAGAGGGGGCGATGTTTGTACCGTGTATTTTATACACGGTGAGCCCGTAATCAAGCCCGTCTAGCCAGCCCATGACGGAAGATTCTAGAAGTTTCCCGAAGGCTTGTTTCCCAAGTTGCTTGCACATGAAGTTTACATCAAAATTAGGGTTACATAAACTCTATAAATACATGTATCCTAAACCCAAGAATAGAGGGAATATTAGGTTAGCTAACCCGGAGAAAAACACCCTTGTATCAAATACATCAATAAAATACCTCTTCGTTCTTCCGTGGATGCAGGCAACACATTCCGAACCACGTAAATTCTTGTCTTCTTATTTATTTTTGATCGTTTTTCTAACCCTAATCATCATCAAATTATCGTGTTTAGTGCCTAGAATTTATTTTGGGTACAGACATTGGCGCCGACTAAGGGGATTCGAGTAAAACGATCGTGTTTACCAGTGAGAGAAGCCTCAGAAAAATCATGAACGAGATTCCAACAAAAATCAGCCAGAAAAAATAAAAAAATAGGGTTCTTACGTAACTGTTGCGAAGGTTGAAGAAACGTTGCAAACAGTTACAGAAACCGTTGCGAAGGCAGTAGTAGAAGCTTTGCAGCACAGTAAGAGATATAAATGTTGCAAAAATCATTACAAAAGCACTTATCATGTACAACCCTATAAGTCCAGCTTCCTGTACAGCTTCAGATCCAGCGAATCATGTCCGTCAGATATAGAAGATCTTGACCGTAAGATCTTCCTAGCCAAGGATCCAGCTTCAGGTTCACAAACAGGTTCAGTGTCAGACCGGTTCGGTTCAGATTGAACCAGTTCAGTACGGTTCAAAACGAACCAGACCGATACGGCCCAACTAGTTGACTGGGCTCGCCACGTCAGCAGAAGTCCACGTCATCAGTGAAATGTCAGAAGACTCTAATGACACGTCAGCGGAATAATCCACACCAGCAGTGCCATATCAGCACACAGTCCAGTCAGGAACGACACATCATCAAATTTTTCCACGTCAGCGTCACAGGATGCTGGCTGTTTTGCCGCGTCAGCTGCCACGTCAGCCCCGTTCGTACGCCACGTCAGAAAGTCATCCCAATAAACAGTAACACGTCAGCAATTCTACACAGTCATCACTGCCATGTATGCAACATCGTGCGTTTCGTTCAAAGCTTGTTTCGTCAATAACTTCTTCGTTTTAAGTCCGAATTAAGTGATTTTTGGATCGTTAGAATCGTCTTTCAATTCCCTACAACATGGAAACAAAAAATCCAGTGTACTAGAAACTTGGATGTGCACTTAGAGCAGTAACATGATCGGGTTCGAGGTTCGTGGACAACGACATGATCGGGTTCAAGGTTCGTGGATAGAGACATGATCGAGAGTTCGAGATGAGGATTGCTTAGACCCTTCAATATTTAGCCTTGCATCAAAGCGCAAGCATCTAAAGCCTCACCTTGAACGTGAGCACTTAAGTCTTGCTTTCGCAAGCATAAAATCTCGTCTTGCACGCGAGTATGAAAGATTTGTACCTTGGCAAGCATAAAGTCTCTTCTCAAGTACGAGCCCAACGCCCGATGTTGGTCCAAAGACTCGTACTCAACACAAAAAATACAGCCAGCCTTCCCGAGTAGCGAGCGTTAGAGCCTTGTTACATCGCGAGCAAAAAGCCTTGCCCCAGCCGCAAGCACATTACGTTTCACTTAAGACTAGACTAGCTCTCGAGCATCAAAAGTCCACCACGTGGCAAAAAGTCTCGCCTAGCACGTGAGCAATATATTTTTTTTTTTACTTTTCATTTTTTTTTTTGCAGGTAATTACAGCTGAGGGCGTCTTCTCAATATCTCTACTCACGCTTGGGGGAGAGTTTCATCATAAACGTTCGACGCAAAAGGATAAACAATTTTCTTAACCACCAAAAAGTTGGAGGTTAAGAGGGGGCGATGTTTGTACCGTGTATTTTATACACGGTGAGCCCGTAATCAAGCCCGTTTAGCCATCCCATGACGGAAGATTCTAGAAGTTTCCCGAAGGCTTGTTTCCCAAGTTGCTTGCACATGAAGTTTACATCAAAATTAGGGTTACATAAACTCTATAAATACATGTATCCTAAACCCAAGAATAGAGGGAATATTAGGTTAGCTAACCCGGAGAAAAACACCCTTTTATCAAATACATCAATAAAATACCTCTCCGTTCTTCCGTGGATGCAGGCAACACATTCCGAACCACGTAAATTCTTGTATTCTTATTTATTTTTGATCGTTTTTCTAACCCTAATCATCATCAAATCATCGTGTTTAGTGCCTAGAATTTATTTTGGGTACAAACATTGGCGCCGACTAAGGGGATTCGAGTAAAACGATCGTGTTTACCAGTGAGAGAAGCCTCAGAAAAATCATGAACGAGATTCCAACAAAAATCAGCAAGAAAAAATAAAAAAATAGGGTTCTTACGTAACTGTTGCGAAGGTTGAAGAAGCGTTGCAAACAGTTACAGAAACTGTTGCGAAGGCAGTAGTAGAAGCTTTGCAGCACAGTAACAGATATAAATGTTGCAAAAATCATTACAAAAGCACTTATCCTGTACAACCCTATAAGTCCAGCTTCCTGTACAGCTTCAGATCCAGCGAATCATGTTCGTCAGATATAGAAGATCTTGACCGTAAGATCTGTCTAGCCAGGATCCAGCTCCCGGTTCACAAACAGGTTCAGTGTCAGACCGGTTCGGTTCAGATCGAACCAGTTCAGTACGGTTTAAAACGAACCAGACTGATACGGCCCAACCAGTTGACTGGGCTCGCCACGTCAGCAGAAGTCCACGTCATCAGTGACATGTCATCAGACTCTAATAACACGTCAACGGAATAATCCACACCAGCAGTGCCACATCAGCACACAGTCCAGTCAGGAACGACACATCATTAAATTTTGCCACGTAAGCATCACAGGATGCTGGCTGTTTTGCCGCGTCAGCTGCCACGTCAGCCACGTCAGAAAGTCATCCCAATAAACAGTAACACGTCAGCAATTCTGCACAGTCATCACTGCCATGTATGCAACAGCGCGCGTTTCGTTCAAAGCTTGTTGCGTCAATAACTTCTTCGTTTTAAGTCCGAATTAAGTGATTTTTGGCTCGTTAGAATCTTCTTTCAATTCCCTACAACATGAAAACAAAAACTCCAGTGTACTAGAAACTTGGATGTGCACTTAGAGCAGTAACATGATCGGGTTCGAGGTTCGTGGACAACGACATGATCGGGTTCAAGGTTCGTGGATAGAGACATGATCGTGAGTTCGAGATGAGGATTGCTTAGACCCTTCAATATTTAGCCTTGCATCAAATCGCAAGCACCTAAAGCCTCACCTTGCACGTGAGCACTTAAGTCTTGCTTTCGCAAGCATAAAATCTCGTCTTGCACGCGAGTATGAAAGATTTGTACCTTGGCAAGCATAAAGTCTCTTCTCAACCACGAGCCCAACGCCCGATGTTGGTCCAAAGACTCGTACTCAACACAAGAAATACAGCCAGCCTTCCCGAGTAGCGAGCGTTACAGCTTTGTTACATCGCGAGCAAAAAGCCTTGCCCCAGCCGCAAGCACATTACGTTTCACTTAAGACTAGACTAGCTCTCGAGCATCAAAAGTCCACCACGTGGCAAAAAGTCTCGCCTAGCACGTGAGCAATATATTTTTTTTTTTTACTTTTCATTTTTTTTTGCAGGTAATTACAGCTGAGGGCGTCTTCGCAATATCTCTACTCACGCTTGGGGGAGAGTTTCATCATAAACGTTCGACGCAAAAGGATAAACAATTTTCTTAACCACCAACAAGTTGGAGGTTAAGAGGGGGCGATGTTTTTACCGTGTATTTTATACACGGTGAGCCCGTAATCAAGCCCGTTTAGCCATCCCATGACGGAAGATTCTAGAAGTTTCCCGAAGGCTTGTTTCCCAAGTTGCTTGCACATGAAGTTTACATCAAAATTAGGGTTACATAAACTCTATAAATACATGTATCCTAAACCCAAGAATAGAGGGAATATTAGGTTAGCTAACCCGGAGAAAAACACCCTTTTATCAAATACATCAATAAAATACCTCTCCGTTCTTCCGTGGATGCAGGCAACACATTCCGAACCACGTAAATTCTTGTATTCTTATTTATTTTTGATCGTTTTTCTAACCCTAATCATCATCAAATCATCGTGTTTAGTGCCTAGAATTTATTTTGGGTACAAACATTGGCGCCGACTAAGGGGATTCGAGTAAAACGATCGTGTTTACCAGTGAGAGAAGCCTCAGAAAAATCATGAACGAGATTCCAACAAAAATCAGCAAGAAAAAATAAAAGAATAGGGTTCTTACGTAACTGTTGCGAAGGTTGAAGAAAACGTTGCAAACAGTTACAGAAACCGTTGCGAAGGCAGTAGTAGAAGCTTTGCAGCACAGTAACAGATATAAATGTTGCAGAAATCATTACAAAAACACTTATCCTGTACAACCCTATAAGTCCAGCTTCCTGTTCAGCTTCAGATCCAGCGAATCATGTCCGTCAGATATAGAAGATCTTGACCGTAAGATCTGTCCTGCCAAGGATCCAGCTCCCGGTTCACAAATAGGTTCAGTGTCAGACTGGTTCGGTTCAGAGCGAACCAGTTCAGTACGGTTCAAAACGAACCAGACCGATATGACCCAACCAATTGACCGAACTCGCCACGTCAGCAGAAGTCCACGTCATCAGTGACATGTCAGCAGACTCTAATGACACGTCAGAGGAATAATCCACACCAGCAGTGCCACATCAGCACACAGTCCAGTCAGGAACGACACATCATCAAATTTTGCCACGTCAGCGTCTCAGGATGCTGGTTGTTTTGTCGCGTCAGCTGCCACGTCAGCGCTGTTCGTACGCCACGTCAGAAAGTCATCCCAATCAGCAGTAACACGTCAGCAATTCTGCACAGTCATCACTGCCATGTATGCAACAGTGCGGGTTTCGTTCAAAGCTTGTTTCGTCAATAACTTCTTCGTTTTAAGTCCGAATTAAGTGATTTTTGGCTCGTTAGAATCGTATTTCAATTCCCTACAACATGGAAGCAAAAAAATCTAGTGTACTAGAAACTTGGATGTGCACTTAGAGCAATAACATGATCGGGTTCGAGGTTCGTGGAGAACGACATGATCGGGTTCAAGGTTCGTGGATAGCGACATGATCGAGAGTTCGAGATGAGGATTTCTTAGACCCTTCAATATTTAGCCTTGCATCAAATCGCAAGCACCTAAAGCCTCACCTTGCACGTGAGCACTTAAGTCTTGCTTTCGCAAGCATAAAATCTCGTCTTGCACGCGAGTATGAAAGACTTGTACCTTGGAAAGCATAAAGTCTCTTCTCAACCACGAGCCCAACGCCCGATGTTGGTCCAAAGACTCGTACTCAACACAAGAAATACAGCCAGCCTTCCCGAGCAGCGAGCGCTACAGCCATGTTACGTCGCGAGCAAAAAGCCTTGCCCCAGCCGCAAGCACATTACGTTTCACTTAAGACTAGACTAGCTCTCGAGCATCAAAAGTCCACCACGTGGCAAAAACTCTCGCCTAGCACGTGAGCAATATATTTTTTTTTTTACTTTTTTTTTTTTTTGCAGGTAATTACAGCGGAGGGCGTCTTCGCAATATCTCTACTCACGCTTGGGGGAGAGTTTCATCATCAACGTTCGACGCAAAAGGATAAACAATTTTCTTAACCACCAACAAGTTGGAGGTTAAGAGGGGGCGATGTTTGTACCGTGTATTTTATACACGGTGAGCCCGTAATCAAGCCCGTCTAGCCAGCCCATGACAGAAGATTCTAGAAGTTTCCCGAAGGCTTGTTTCCCAAGTTCCTTGCACATGAAGTTTACATCAAAATTAGGGTTACATAAACTCTATAAATACATGTATCCTAAACCCAAGAATAGAGGGAATATTAGGTTAGCTAACCCGGAGAAAAACACCCTTGTATCAAATACATCAATAAAATACCTCTTCGTTCTTCCGTGGATGCAGGCAACACATTCCGAACCACGTAAATTCTTGTCTTCTTATTTATTTTTGATCGTTTTTCTAACCCTAATCATCATCAAATCATCGTGTTTAGTGCCTAGAATTTATTTTGGGTACAAACATTGGCGCCGACTAAGGGGATTCGAGTAAAACGATCGTGTTTACCAGTGAGAGAAGCCTCAGAAAAATCATGAACGAGATTCCAACAAAAATCAGCAAGAAAAAATTAAAAAATAGGGTTCTTACGTAACTGTTGCGAAGGTTGAAGAAACGCTGCAAACAGTTACAGAAACCGTTGCGAAGGCAGTAGTAGAAGCTTTGCAGCACAATAACAGATATAAATGTTGCAGAAATCATTAGAAAAGCACTTATCCTGTACAACCCTATAAGTCCAGCTTCCTGTACAGCTTCAGATCCAGCGAATCATGTCCGTCAGATATAGAAGATCTTGACCGTAAGATCTGCCTAGCCAAGGATCCAGCTCCCGGTTCACAAACAGGTTCAGTGTCAGACCGGTTCGGTTCATATCGAACCAGTTCAGTACGGTTCAAAACGAACCAGACCGATATGACCCAACCAATTGACTGAACTCGCCACGTCAGCAGAAGTCCACGTCATCAGTGACATGTCAGCAGACTCTAATGACACGTCAACGGAATAATCCACACCAGCAGTGCCACATCAGCACACAGTCCAGTCAGGAACGACACATCATCAAATTTTGCCACGTCAGCGTCACAGGATGCTGGCTGTTTTGCCGCGTCAGCTGCCACGTCAGCCACGTCAGAAAGTCATCCCAATAAACAATAACACTTCAGCAATTCTGCACAGTCATCACTGCCATATATGCAACAACGCGCGTTTCGTTCAAAGCTTGTTTCGTAATTAACTTCTTCGTTTTAAGTCCGAATTAAGTGATTTTTGGCTCGTTAGAATCGTCTTTCAATTCCCTACAACATGGAAACAAAAAATCCAGTGTACTAGAAACTTGGATGTGCACTTAGAGCAGTAACATGATCGGGTTCGAGGTTCTTGGACAACGACATGATCGGGTTCAAGGTTCGTGGATAGCGACATGCTCGAGCGTTCAAGATAAGCATTGCTTAGACACCTCAATATTTAGCCTTGCATCAAATCGCAAGCACCTAAAGCCTCACCTTGCACGTGAGCACTTAAGTCTTGCTTTCGCAAGCATAAAATCTCGTCTTGCACGCGAGTATGAAAGACTTGTACCTTGGTAAGCATAAAGTATCTTCTCAACCACGAGCCGAACGCCCGATGTTGCTCCAAAGACTCGTACTCAACACAAGAAATACAGCCAGCCTTCCCGAGCAGCGAGCGCTACAGCCTTGTTACGTCGCGAGAAAAAAGCCTTGCCCCAGCCGCAAGCACATTACGTTTCACTTAAGACTAGACTAGCTCTCGAGCATCAAAAGTCCACCACGTGGCAAAAAGTCTCGCCTAGCACGTGAGCAATATATTTTTTTTTTTTACTTTTCATTTTTTTTTGCAGGTAATTACAGCTGAGGGCGTCTT
>NW_020620936.1:308214-313483 GCF_003573695.1 Papaver somniferum | reverse complement strand
TACCGTGTATTTTATACACGGTGAGCCCGTAATCAAGCCCGTTTAGCCATCCCATGACGGAAGATTCTAGAAGTTTCCCGAAGGCTTGTTTCCCAAGTTGCTTGCACATGAAGTTTACATCAAAATTAGGGTTACATAAACTCTATAAATACATGTATCCTAAACCCAAGAATAGAGGGAATATTAGGTTAGCTAACCCGGAGAAAAACACCCTTTTATCAAATACATCAATAAAATACCTCTCCGTTCTTCCGTGGATGCAGGCAACACATTCCGAACCACGTAAATTCTTGTATTCTTATTTATTTTTGATCGTTTTTCTAACCCTAATCATCATCAAATCATCGTGTTTAGTGCCTAGAATTTATTTTGGGTACAAACATTGGCGCCGACTAAGGGGATTCGAGTAAAACGATCGTGTTTACCAGTGAGAGAAGCCTCAGAAAAATCATGAACGAGATTCCAACCAAAATCAGCAAGAAAAAATAAAAAAATAGGGTTCTTACGTAACTGTTGCGAAGGTTGAAGAAACGTTGCAAACAGTTACAGAAACCGTTGCGAAGGCAGTAGTAGAAGCTTTGCAGCACAATAACAGATATAAATGTTGCAAAAATCATTACAAAAGCACTTATCCTGTACAACCCTATAAGTCCAGCTTCCTGTACAGCTTCAGATCCAGCGAATCATGTCCGTCAGATATAGAAGATCTTGACCGTAAGATCTGTCTAGCCAAGGATCCAGCTCCCGGTTCACAAACAGGTTCAGTGTCAGACCGGTTCTGTTCAGATCGAACCAGTTCAGTACGGTTCAAAAAGAACCAGACCGATACGGCCCAACCAGTTGAATGGGCTCGCCACGTCAGCAGAAGTCCACGTCATCAGTGACGTGTCATCATACTCTAATGACACGTCAAAGGAATAATCCACACCAGCAGTGCCACATCAGCACACAGTCCAGTCAGGAACGACACATCATTAAATTTTGCCACGTCAGCGTCACAGGATGCTGGCTGTGTTTGCCGCGTCAGCTGCCACGTCAGCCACGTCAGAAAGTCATCCCAATAAACAGTAACACGTCAGCAATTCTGCACAGTCATCACTGCCATGTATGCAACAGCGCGCGTTTCGTTCAAAGCTTGTTTCGTCAATAACTTCTTCGTTTTAAGTCCGAATAAAGTGATTTTTGGCTCATTAGAATCGTCTTTCAATTCCCTACAACATGGAAACAAACAATCCAGTGTACTAGAAACTTGGATGTGCACTTAGAGCAGTAACATGATCGGGTTCGAGGTTCGTGGACAACGACATGATCGGGTTCAAGGTTCGTGGATAGCGACATGACCGAGAGTTCGAGATGAGGATTTCTTAGACCCTTCAATATTTAGCCTTGCATCAAATCGCAAGCACCTAAAGCCTCACCTTGCACGTGAGCACTTAAGTCTTGCTTTCGCAAGCATAAAATCTCGTCTTGCACACGAGTATGAAAGACTTGTACCTTGGCAAGCATAAAGTCTCTTCTCAACCACGAGCCCAACGCCCGATGTTGGTCCAAAGACTCGTACTCAACACAAGAAATATAGCCAGCCTTCCCGAGCAGCGAGCGCTACACCCTTGTTACGTCGCGAGCAAAAAGCCTTGCCCCAGCCGCAAGCACATTACGTTTCACTTAAGACTAGACTAGCTCTCGAGCATCAAAAGTCCACCACGTGGCAAAAAGTCTCGCCTAGCACGTGAGCAATATATTTTTTTTTTTTACTTTTCATTTTTTTTTTTGCAGGTAATTACAGCTGGCGTCTTCGCAATATCTCTACTCACGCTTGGGGGCGAGTTTCATCATCAACGTTCGACGCAAAAGGATAAACAAATTTCTTAACCACCAACAAGTTGGAGGTTAAGAGGGGGCGATGTTTGTACCGTGTATTTTATACACGGTGATCCCGTAATCAAGACCGTCTAGCCAGCCCATGACGGAAGATTCTAGAAGTTTCCCGAAGGCTTGTTTCCCAAGTTGCTTGCACATGAAGTTTACATCAAAATTAGGGTTACATAAACTCTATAAATACATGTATCCTAAACCCAAGAATAGAGGGAATATTAGGTTAGCTAACCCGGAGAAAAACACCCTTGAATCAAATACATCAATAAAATACCTCTTCGTTCTTCCGTGGATGCAGGCAACACATTCCGAACCACGTAAATTCTTGTCTTCTTATTTATTTTTGATCGTTTTTCTAACCCTAATCATCATCAAATCATCGTGTTTAGTGCCTAGAATTTATTTTGGGTACAAACATTGGCGCCGACTAAGGGGATTCGAGTAAAACGATCGTGTTTACCAGTGAGAGAAGCCTCAGAAAAATCATGAACGAGATTCCAACAAAAATCAGCAAGAAAAATAAAAAAATAGGGTTCTTACGTAACTGTTGCGAAGGTTGAAGAAACGTTGCAAACAGTTACAGAAACCATTGCGAAGGCAGTAGTAGAAGCTTTGCAGCACAGTAACAGATATAAATGTTGCAGAAATCATTACAAAAGCACTTTTCCTGTACAACCCTATAAGTCCAGCTTCCTGTACAGCTTCAGATCCAGCGAATCATGTCCATCAGATATAGAAGATCTTGACCGTAAGATCTGTCCTGCCAAGGATCCAGCTCCCGGTTCACAAATAGGTTCAGTGTCAGACTGGTTCGGTTCAGAGCGAACCAGTTCAGTACGGTTCAAAACGAACCAGACCGATATGACCCAACCAATTGACCGAACTCGCCACGTCAGCAGAAGTCCACGTCATCAGTGACATGTCAGCAGACTCTAATGACACGTCAGAGGAATAATCCACACCAGCAGTGACACATCAGCACACAGTCCAGTCAGGAACGACACATCATCAAATTTTGCCACGTCAGCGTCTCAGGATGCTGGTTGTTTTGTCGCGTCAGCTGCCACGTCAGCGCTGTTCGTACGCCACGTCAGAAAGTCATCCCAATCAGCAGTAACACGTCAGCAATTCTGCACAGTCATCACTGCCATGTATGCAACAGTGCGGGTTTCGTTCAAAGCTTGTTTCGTCAATAACTTCTTCGTTTTAAGTCCGAATTAAGTGATTTTTGGCTCGTTAGAATCGTATTTCAATTCCCTACAACATGGAAGCAAAAAAATCTAGTGTACTAGAAACTTGGATGTGCACTTAGAGCAATAACATGATCGGGTTCGAGGTTCGTGGAGAACGACATGATCGGGTTCAAGGTTCGTGGATAGCGACATGATCGAGAGTTCGAGATGAGGATTTCTTAGACCCTTCAATATTTAGCCTTGCATCAAATCGCAAGCACCTAAAGCCTCACCTTGCATGTGAGCACTTAAGTCTTGCTTTCGCAAGCATAAAATCTCGTCTTGCACGCGAGTATGAAAGACTTGTACCTTGGAAAGCATAAAGTCTCTTCTCAACCACGAGCCCAACGCCCGATGTTGGTCTAAAGACTCGTACTCAACACAAGAAATACAGCCAGCCTACCCGAGCAGCGAGCGATACAGCCTTGTTACGTCGCGAGCAAAAAGCCTTGCCCCAGCCGCAAGCACATTACGTTTCACTTAAGACTAGACTAGCTCTCGAGCATCAAAAGTCCACCACGTGCAAAAAGTCTCGCATAGCACGTGAGCAATATATTTTTTTTTTTTACTTTTCATTTTTTTTTTGCAGGTAATTACAGCTGAGGGCGTCTTCGCAATATCTCTACTCACGCTTGGGGGCGAGTTTCATCATCAACGTTCGACGCAAAAGGATAAACAAATTTCTTAACCACCAACAAGTTGGAGGTTAAGAGGGGGCGATGTTTGTACCGTGTATTTTATACACGGTGATCCCGTAATCAAGACCGTCTAGCCAGCCCATGACGGAAGATTCTATAAGTTTCCCGAAGGCTTGTTTCCCAAGTTGCTTGCACATGAAGTTTACATCAAAATTAGGGTTACATAAACTCTATAAATACATGTATCTTAAACCCAAGAATAGAGGGAATATTAGGTTAGCTAACCCGGAGAAAAACACCCTTGTATCAAATACATCAATAAAATACCTCTTCGTTCTTCCGTGGATGCAGGCAACACATTCCGAACCACGTAAATTCTTGTCTTCTTATTTATTTTGATCGTTTTTCTAACCCTAATCATCATCAAATCATCGTGTTTAGTGCCTTGAATTTATTTTGGGTACAAACATTGGCGCCGACTAAGGGGATTCGAGTAAAATGATCGTGTTTACCAGTGAGAGAAGCCTCAGAAAAATCATGAACGAGATTCCAACAAAAATCAGCAAGAAAAAATAAAAAAATAGGGTTCTTACGTAACTGTTGCGAAGGTTGAAGAAACGTTGCAAACAGTTACAGAAACCATTGCGAAGGCAGTAGTAGAAGCTTTGCAGCACAGTAACAGATATAAATGTTGCAGAAATCATTACAAAAGCACTTTTCCTGTACAACCCTATAAGTCCAGCTTCCTGTACAGCTTCAGATCCAGCGAATCATGTCCATCAAATATAGAAGATCTTGACCGTAAGATCTGTCCTGCCAAGGATCCATCTCCCGGTTCACAAATACGTTCAGTGTCAGACTGGTTCGGTTCAGAGCGAACCAGTTCAGTACGGTTCAAAACGAACCAGACCGATATGACCCAACCAATTGACCGAACTCGCCACGTCAGCAGAAGTCCACGTCATCAGTGACATGTCAGCAGACTCTAATGACACGTCAGAGGAATAATCCACACCAGCAGTGCCACATCAGCACACAGTCCAGTCAGGAACGACACATCATCAAATTTTGCCACGTCAGCGTCTCAGGATGCTGGTTGTTTTGTCGCGTCAGCTGCCACGTCAGCGCTGTTCGTACGCCACGTCAGAAAGTCATCCCAATCAGCAGTAACACGTCAGCAATTCTGCACAGTCATCACTGCCATGTATGCAACAGTGCGGGTTTCGTTCAAAGCTTGTTTCGTCAATAACTTCTTCGTTTTAAGTCCGAATTAAGTGATTTTTGGCTCGTTAGAATCGTATTTCAATTCCCTACAACATGGAAGCAAAAAAATCTAGTGTACTAGAAACTTGGATGTGCACTTAGAGCAATAACATGATCGGGTTCGAGGTTCGTGGAGAACGACATGATCGGGTTCAAGGTTCGTGGATAGCGACATGATCGAGAGTTCGAGATGAGGATTTCTTAGACCCTTCAATATTTAGCCTTGCATCAAATCGCAAGCACCTAAAGCCTCACCTTGCA
>NW_020620936.1:286158-308204 GCF_003573695.1 Papaver somniferum | reverse complement strand
TTTTTTTTTTGCAGGTAATTACAGCTGAGGGCGTCTTCGCAATATCTCTACTCACGCTTGGGGGCGAGTTTCATCATCAACGTTCGACGCAAAAGGATAAACAAATTTCTTAACCACCAACAAGTTGGAGGTTAAGAGGGGGCGATGTTTGTACCGTGTATTTTATACACGGTGATCCCGTAATCAAGACCGTCTAGCCAGCCCATGACGGAAGATTCTATAAGTTTCCCGAAGGCTTGTTTCCCAAGTTGCTTGCACATGAAGTTTACATCAAAATTAGGGTTACATAAACTCTATAAATACATGTATCTTAAACCCAAGAATAGAGGGAATATTAGGTTAGCTAACCCGGAGAAAAACACCCTTGTATCAAATACATCAATAAAATACCTCTTCGTTCTTCCGTGGATGCAGGCAACACATTCCGAACCACGTAAATTCTTGTCTTCTTATTTATTTTGATCGTTTTTCTAACCCTAATCATCATCAAATCATCGTGTTTAGTGCCTTGAATTTATTTTGGGTACAAACATTGGCGCCGACTAAGGGGATTCGAGTAAAATGATCGTGTTTACCAGTGAGAGAAGCCTCAGAAAAATCATGAACGAGATTCCAACAAAAATCAGCAAGAAAAAATAAAAAAATAGGGTTCTTACGTAACTGTTGCGAAGGTTGAAGAAACGTTGCAAACAGTTACAGAAACCATTGCGAAGGCAGTAGTAGAAGCTTTGCAGCACAGTAACAGATATAAATGTTGCAGAAATCATTACAAAAGCACTTTTCCTGTACAACCCTATAAGTCCAGCTTCCTGTACAGCTTCAGATCCAGCGAATCATGTCCATCAGATATAGAAGATCTTGACCGTAAGATCTGTCCTGCCAAGGATCCATCTCCCGGTTCACAAATAGGTTCAGTGTCAGACTGGTTCGGTTCAGAGCGAACCAGTTCAGTACGGTTCAAAACGAACCAGACCGATATGACCCAACCAATTGACCGAACTCGCCACGTCAGCAGAAGTCCACGTCATCAGTGACATGTCAGCAGACTCTAATGACACGTCAGAGGAATAATCCACACCAGCAGTGCCACATCAGCACACAGTCCAGTCAGGAACGACACATCATCAAATTTTGCCACGTCAGCGTCTCAGGATGCTGGTTGTTTTGTCGCGTCAGCTGCCACGTCAGCGCTGTTCGTACGCCACGTCAGAAAGTCATCCCAATCAGCAGTAACACGTCAGCAATTCTGCACAGTCATCACTGCCATGTATGCAACAGTGCGGGTTTCGTTCAAAGCTTGTTTCGTCAATAACTTCTTCGTTTTAAGTCCGAATTAAGTGATTTTTGGCTCGTTAGAATCGTATTTCAATTCCCTACAACATGGAAGCAAAAAAATCTAGTGTACTAGAAACTTGGATGTGCACTTAGAGCAATAACATGATCGGGTTCGAGGTTCGTGGAGAACGACATGATCGGGTTCAAGGTTCGTGGATAGCGACATGATCGAGAGTTCGAGATGAGGATTTCTTAGACCCTTCAATATTTAGCCTTGCATCAAATCGCAAGCACCTAAAGCCTCACCTTGCACGTGAGCACTTAAGTCTTGCTTTCGCAAGCATAAAATCTCGTCTTGCACGCGAGTATGAAAGACTTGTACCTTGGAAAGCATAAAGTCTCTTCTCAACCACGAGCCCAACGCCCGATGTTGGTCCAAAGACTCGTACACAACACAAGAAATACAGCCAGCCTTCCCGAGCAGCGAGCGATACAGCCTTGTTACGTCGCGAGCAAAAAGCCTTGCCCCAGCCGCAAGCACATTACGTTTCACTTAAGACTAGACTAGCTCTCGAGCATCAAAAGTCCACCACGTGCAAAAAGTCTCGCCTAGCACGTGAGCAATATATTTTTTTTTTTTTACTTTTCATTTTTTTTTTTTGCAGGTAATTACAGCTGAGGGCGTCTTCGCAATATCTCTACTCACGCTTGGGGGCGAGTTTCATCATCAACGTTCGACGCAAAAGGATAAACAAATTTCTTAACCACCAACAAGTTGGAGGTTAAGAGGGGGCGATGTTTGTACCGTGTATTTTATACACGGTGATCCCGTAATCAAGACCGTCTAGCCAGCCCATGACGGAAGATTCTAGAAGTTTCCCGAAGGCTTGTTTCCCAAGTTGCTTGCACATGAAGTTTACATCAAAATTAGGGTTACATAAACTCTATAAATACATGTATCCTAAACCCAAGAATAGAGGGAATATTAGGTTAGCTAACCCGGAGAAAAACACCCTTGTATCAAATACATCAATAAAATACCTCTCCGTTCTTCCGTGGATGCAGGCAACACATTCCGAACCACGTAAATTCTTGTCTTCTTATTTATTTTTGATCGTTTTTCTAACCCTAATCATCATCAAATCATCGTGTTTAGTGCCTAGAATTTATTTTGGGTACAGACATTGGCGCCGACTAAGGGGATTCGAGTAAGACGATCGTGTTTACCAGTGAGAGAAGCCTCAGAAAAATCATGAACGAGATTCCAACAAAAATCAGCAAGAAAAAATTAAAAAATAGGGTTCTTACGTAACTGTTGCGAAGGTTGAAGAAACGTTGCAAACAGTTACAGAAACCGTTGCGAAGGCAGTAGTAGAAGCTTTGCAGCACAGTAAGAGATATAAATGTTGCAAAAATCATTACAAAACCACTTATCCTGTACAACCCTATAAGTCCATCTTCCTGTACAGCTTCAGATCCAGCGAATCATGTCCGTAAGATATAGAAGATCTTGACCGTAAGATCTTCCTAGCCAAGGATCCAGCTCCCGGTTCACAAACAGGTTCAGTGTCAGACCGGTTCGGTTCAGATCGAACCAGTTCAGTACGGTTCAAAACGAACCAGACCGATACGTCCCAACCAGTTGACTGGGCTCGCCACATCAGCAGAAGTCCACGTCATCAGTGACATGTCAGCAGACTCTAATGACACGTCAACGGCATAATCCACACCAGCAGTGCCACATCAGCACACAGTCCAGTCAGGAACGACACATCATCAAATTTTGCAACGTCAGCATCACAGGATGCTGGCTGTTTTGTCGCGTCAGCTGCCACGTCAGCGCCGTTCGTACGCCACGTCAGAAAGTCATCCCAATAAACAGTAACACGTCAGCAATTATGCACAGTCATCACTGCCATGTATGCAACATCGCGCGTTTCGTTCAAAGCTTGTTTCGTCAATAACTTCTTCGTTTTAAGTCCGAATTAAGTGATTTTTGGCTCGTTAGAATCGTCTTTCAATTCCCTATGGAAACAAAAAATCCAGTGTACTAGAAACTTGGATGTGGACTTAGAGCAGTAACATGATCGGGTTCGAGGTTCGTGGACAACGACATGATCGGGTTCAAGGTTCGTGGATAGCGACATGATCGAGAGTTCGATATGAGGATTGCTTAGACCCTTCAATATTTAGCCTTGCATAAAATAGAAAGCACCTAAAGCCTCACCTTGCACGTGAGCACTTAAGTCTTGCTTTCGCAAGCATAAAATCTCGTCTTGCACGTGAGTATGAAAGACTTGTACCTTGGAAAGCATAAAGTCTCTTCTCAACCACGAGCCCAACGCCTGATGTTGGTCCAAAGACTCGTACTCAACACAAGAAATACAGCCAGCCTTCCCGAGCAGCGAGCGCTACAGCCTTGTTACGTCGCGAGAAAAAAGCCTTGCCCCAGCGGCAAGCACATTACGTTTCACTTAAGACTAGACTAGCTCTCGAGCATCAAAAGTCCACCACGTGGCAAAAAGTCTCGCCTAGCACGTGAGCAATATATATTTTTTTTTTACTTTTCATTTTTTTTTTTGCAGGTAATTACAGCGGAGGGCGTCTTCGCAATATCTCTACTCACGCTTGGGGGCGAGTTTCATCATCAACGTTCGACGCAAAAGGATAAACAATTTTCTTAACCACCAACAAGTTGGAGGTTAAGAGGGGGCGATGTTTGTACCGTGTATTTTATACACGGTGAGCCCGTAATCAAGCCCGTCTAGCCAGCCCATGACGGAAGATTCTAGAAGTTTCCCGAAGGCTTGTTTCCCAAGTTGCTTGCACATGAAGTTTACATCAAAATTAGGGTTACATAAACTCTATAAATACATGTACCTAAACCCAAGAATAGAGGGAATATTAGGTTAGCTAACCCGGAGAAAAACACCCTTGTATCAAATACATCAATAAAATACCTCTTCGTTCTTCCGTGGATGCAGGCAACACATTCCGAACCACGTAAATTCTTGTCTTCTTATTTATTTTTGATCGTTTTTCTAACCCTAATCATCATCAAATCATCGTGTTTAGTGCCTAGAATTTATTTTGGGTACAAACATTGGCGCCGACTAAGGGGATTCGAGTAAAACGATCGTGTTTACCAGTGAGAGAAACCTCAGAAAAATCATGAACGAGATTCCAACAAAAATCAGCAAGAAAAAATAAAAAAATAGGGTTCTTACGTAACTGTTGCGAAGGTTGAAGAAACGTTGCAAACAGTTACAGAAACCATTGCGAAGGCAGTAGTAGAAGCTTTGCAGCACAGTAACAGATATAAATGTTGCAGAAATCATTACAAAAGCACTTTTCCTGTACAACCCTATAAGTCCAGCTTCCTGTACAGCTTCAGATCCAGCGAATCATGTCCATCAGATATAGAAGATCTTGACTGTAAGATCTGTCCTGCCAAGGATCCAGCTCCCGGTTCACAAATAGGTTCAGTGTCAGACTGGTTCGGTTCAGAGCGAACCAGTTCAGTACGGTTCAAAACGAACCAGACCGATATGACCCAACCAATTGACCGAACTCGCCACGTCAGCAGAAGTCCACGTCATCAGTGACATGTCAGCAGACTCTAATGACACGTCAGAGGAATAATCCACACCAGCAGTGCCACATCAGCACACAGTCCAGTCAGGAACGACACATCATCAAATTTTGCCACGTCAGCGTCTCAGGATGCTGGCTGTTTTGTCGCGTCAGCTGCCACGTCAGCGCTGTTCGTACGCCACGTCAGAAAGTCATCCCAATCAGCAGTAACACGTCAGCAATTCTGCACAGTCATCACTGCCATGTATGCAACAGTGCGGGTTTCGTTCAAAGCTTGTTTCGTCAATAACTTCTTCGTTTTAAGTCCGAATTAAGTGATTTTTGGCTCGTTAGAATCGTATTTCAATTCCCTACAACATGGAAGCAAAAAAATCTAGTGTACTAGAAACTTGGATGTGCACTTAGAGCAATAACATGATCGGGTTCGAGGTTCGTGGAGAACGACATGATCGGGTTCAAGGTTCGTGGATAGCGACATGATCGAGAGTTCGAGATGAGGATTTCTTAGACCCTTCAATATTTAGCCTTGCATCAAATCGCAAGCACCTAAAGCCTCACCTTGCACGTGAGCACTTAAGTCTTGCTTTCGCAAGCATAAAATCTCGTCTTGCACGCGAGTATGAAAGACTTGTACCTTGGAAAGCATAAAGTCTCTTCTCAACCACGAGCCCAACGCCCGATGTTGGTCCAAAGACTCGTACTCAACACAAGAAATACAGCCAGCCTTCCCGAGCAGCGAGCGATACAGCCTTGTTACGTCGCGAGCAAAAAGCCTTGCCCCAGCCGCAAGCACATTACGTTTCACTTAAGACTAGACTAGCTCTCGAGCATCAAAAGTCCACCACGTGCAAAAAGTCTCGCCTAGCACGTGAGCAATATATTTTTTTTTTTTACTTTTCATTTTTTTTTTTTGCAGGTAATTACAGCTGAGGGCGTCTTCGCAATATCTCTACTCACGCTTGGGGGCGAGTTTCATCATCAACGTTCGACGCAAAAGGATAAACAAATTTCTTAACCACCAACAAGTTGGAGGTTAAGAGGGGGCGATGTTTGTACCGTGTATTTTATACACGGTGATCCCGTAATCAAGACCGTCTAGCCAGCCCATGACGGAAGATTCTAGAAGTTTCCCGAAGGCTTGTTTCCCAAGTTGCTTGCACATGAAGTTTACATCAAAATTAGGATTACATAAACTCTATAAATACATGTATCCTAAACCCAAGAATAGAGGGAATATTAGGTTAGCTAACCCGGAGAAAAACACCCTTGTATCAAATACATCAATAAAATACCTCTTCGTTCTTCCGTGGATGCAGGCAACACATTCCGAACCACGTAAATTCTTGTCTTCTTATTTATTTTGATCGTTTTTCTAACCCTAATCATCATCAAATCATCGTGTTTAGTGCCTTGAATTTATTTTGGGTACAAACATTGGCGCCGACTAAGGGGATTCGAGTAAAATGATCGTGTTTACCAGTGAGAGAAGCCTCAGAAAAATCATGAACGAGATTCCAACAAAAATCAGCAAGAAAAAATAAAAAAATAGGGTTCTTACGTAACTGTTGCGAAGGTTGAAGAAACGTTGCAAACAGTTACAGAAACCATTGCGAAGGCAGTAGTAGAAGCTTTGCAGCACAGTAACAGATATAAATGTTGCAGAAATCATTACAAAAGCACTTTTCCTGTACAACCCTATAAGTCCAGCTTCCTGTACAGCTTCAGATCCAGCGAATCATGTCCATCAAATATAGAAGATCTTGACCGTAAGATCTGTCCTGCCAAGGATCCATCTCCCGGTTCACAAATACGTTCAGTGTCAGACTGGTTCGGTTCAGAGCGAACCAGTTCAGTACGGTTCAAAACGAACCAGACCGATATGACCCAACCAATTGACCGAACTCGCCACGTCAGCAGAAGTCCACGTCATCAGTGACATGTCAGCAGACTCTAATGACACGTCAGAGGAATAATCCACACCAGCAGTGCCACATCAGCACACAGTCCAGTCAGGAACGACACATCATCAAATTTTGCCACGTCAGCGTCTCAGGATGCTGGCTGTTTTGTCGCGTCAGCTGCCACGTCAGCGTCGTTCGTACGCCACGTCAGAAAGTCATCCCAATCAGCAGTAACACGTCAGCAATTCTGCACAGTCATCACTGCCATGTATGCAACAGCGCGGTTTTCGTTCAAAGCTTGTTTCGTCAATAACTTCTTCGTTTTAAGTCCGAATTAAGTGATTTTTGGCTCGTTAGAATCGTCTTTCAATTCCCTACAACATGGAAACAAGAAAGCCAGTGTACTAGAAACTTGGATGTGCACTTAGAGCAGTAACATGATCGGGTTCGAGGTTCGTGGACAACGACATGATACGTGGATAGCGACACGATCGAGAGTTCGAGATGAGGATTGCTTAGACCCTTCAATATTTAGACTTGCATCAAATCGCAAGCACCTAAAGCCTCACTTTGCACGTGAGCACTTAAGTCTTGCTTTCGCAAGCATAAAATCTCGTCTTGCATGCGAGTATGGAGGACTTGTACCTTGGAAAGCATAAAGTCTCTTCTCAACCACGAGCCCAACGCCCGATGTTGGTCCAAAGACTCGTACTCAACACAATAAATACATCCAACCTTCCCGAGTAGCGAGCGCTACAGCCTTGTTACGTCGCGAGCAAAAAGCCTTGCCCCAGCCGCAAGCACATTACATTTCACTTAAGACTAGACTAGCTCTCGAGCATCAAAAGTCCACCACGTGGCAAAAAGTCTCGCCTAGCACGTGAGCAATATATTTTTTTTTTTTACTTTTCATTTTTTTTTTGCAGGTAATTACAGCGATGGGCGTCTTCGCAATATCTCTACTCATGCTTGGGGGCGAGTTTCATCATCAACATTCGACGCAAAAGGATAAACAATTTTCTTAACCACCAACAAGTTGGAGGTTAAGAGGGGGCGATGTTTGTACCGTGTATTTTATACACGGTGAGCCCGTAATCAAGCCCGTCTAGCCAGCCCATGACGGAAGATTCTAGAAGTTTCCCGAAGGCTTGTTTCCCAAGTTGCTTGCACATGAAGTTTACATCAAAATTAGGGTTACATAAACTCTATAAATACATGTACCTAAACCCAAGAATAGAGGGAATATTAGGTTAGCTAACCCGGAGAAAAACACCCTTGTATCAAATACATCAATAAAATACCTCTTCGTTCTTCCGTGGATGCAGGCAACACATTCCGAACCACGTAAATTCTTGTCTTCTTATTTATTTTTGATCGTTTTTCTAACCCTAATCATCATCAAATCATCGTGTTTAGTGCCTAGAATTTATTTTGGGTACAAACATTGGCGCCGACTAAGGGGATTCGAGTAAAACGATCGTGTTTACCAGTGAGAGAAACCTCAGAAAAATCATGAACGAGATTCCAACAAAAATCAGCAAGAAAAAATAAAAAAATAGGGTTCTTACGTAACTGTTGCGAAGGTTGAAGAAACGTTGCAAACAGTTACAGAAACCATTGCGAAGGCAGTAGTAGAAGCTTTGCAGCACAGTAACAGATATAAATGTTGCAGAAATCATTACAAAAGCACTTTTCCTGTACAACCCTATAAGTCCAGCTTCCTGTACAGCTTCAGATCCAGCGAATCATGTCCATCAGATATAGAAGATCTTGACTGTAAGATCTGTCCTGCCAAGGATCCAGCTCCCGGTTCACAAATAGGTTCAGTGTCAGACTGGTTCGGTTCAGAGCGAACCAGTTCAGTACGGTTCAAAACGAACCAGACCGATATGACCCAACCAATTGACCGAACTCGCCACGTCAGCAGAAGTCCACGTCATCAGTGACATGTCAGCAGACTCTAATGACACGTCAGAGGAATAATCCACACCAGCAGTGCCACATCAGCACACAGTCCAGTCAGGAACGACACATCATCAAATTTTGCCACGTCAGCGTCTCAGGATGCTGGCTGTTTTGTCGCGTCAGCTGCCACGTCAGCGCTGTTCGTACGCCACGTCAGAAAGTCATCCCAATCAGCAGTAACACGTCAGCAATTCTGCACAGTCATCACTGCCATGTATGCAACAGTGCGGGTTTCGTTCAAAGCTTGTTTCGTCAATAACTTCTTCGTTTTAAGTCCGAATTAAGTGATTTTTGGCTCGTTAGAATCGTATTTCAATTCCCTACAACATGGAAGCAAAAAAATCTAGTGTACTAGAAACTTGGATGTGCACTTAGAGCAATAACATGATCGGGTTCGAGGTTCGTGGAGAACGACATGATCGGGTTCAAGGTTCGTGGATAGCGACATGATCGAGAGTTCGAGATGAGGATTTCTTAGACCCTTCAATATTTAGCCTTGCATCAAATCGCAAGCACCTAAAGCCTCACCTTGCACGTGAGCACTTAAGTCTTGCTTTCGCAAGCATAAAATCTCGTCTTGCACGCGAGTATGAAAGACTTGTACCTTGGAAAGCATAAAGTCTCTTCTCAACCACGAGCCCAACGCCCGATGTTGGTCCAAAGACTCGTACTCAACACAAGAAATACAGCCAGCCTTCCCGAGCAGCGAGCGATACAGCCTTGTTACGTCGCGAGCAAAAAGCCTTGCCCCAGCCGCAAGCACATTACGTTTCACTTAAGACTAGACTAGCTCTCGAGCATCAAAAGTCCACCACGTGCAAAAAGTCTCGCCTAGCACGTGAGCAATATATTTTTTTTTTTTACTTTTCATTTTTTTTTGCAGGTAATTACAGCTGAGGGCGTCTTCGCAATATCTCTACTCACGCTTGGGGGCGAGTTTCATCATCAACGTTCGACGCAAAAGGATAAACAATTTTCTTAACCACCAACAAGTTGGAGGTTAAGAGGGGGCGATGTTTGTACCGTGTATTTTATACACGGTGATCCCGTAATCAAGACCGTCTAGCCAGCCCATGACGGAAGATTCTAGAAGTTTCCCGAAGGCTTGTTTCCCAAGTTGCTTGCACATGAAGTTTACATCAAAATGAGGGTTACATAAACTCTATAAATACATGTATCCTAAACCCAAGAATAGAAGGAATATTAGGTTAGCTAACCCGGAGAAAAACACCCTTGTATCAAATACATCAATAAAATACCTCTTCGTTCTTCCGTGGATGCAGGCAACACATTCTGAACCACGTAAATTCTTGTCTTCTTATTTATTTTTGATCGTTTTTCTAACCCTAATCATCATCAAATCATCGTGTTTAATGCCTATAATTTATTTTGGGTACAAACATTGGCGCCGACTAAGGGGATTCGAGTAAAACGATCGTGTTTACCAGTGAGAGAAGCCTCAGAAAAATCATGAACGAGATTCCAACAAAAATCAGCAAGAAAAAATAAAAAAATAGGGTTCTTACGTAACTGTTACGAAGGTTGAAGAAACGTTGCAAACAATTACAGAAACCGTTGCGAAGGCAGTAGTAGAAGCTTTGCAGCACAGTAACAGATATAAATGTTGCAGAAATCATTACAAAAGCACTTATCCTGTACAACCCTATAAGTCCAGCTTCCTGTACAGCTTCAGATCCAGCGAATCATGTCCGTCAGATATAGAAGATATTGACCGTAAGATCTGTCCTGCCAAGGATCCAGCTCCAGGTTCACAAATAGGTTCAGTGTCAGACTAGTTCGGTTCAGAGCGAACCAGTTCAGTACGGTTCAAAACGAACCAGACCGATATGACCCAACCAATTGACTGAACTCGCCACGTCAGCAGAAGTCCACGTCATCAGTGACATGTCAGCAGACTCTAATGACACGTCAGAGGAATAATCCACACCAGCAGTGCCACATCAGCACACAGTCCAGTCAGGAACGACACATCATCAAATTTTGCCACGTCAGCGTCTCAGGATGCTGGCTGTTTTGTCGCGTCAACTGCCACGTCAGCGTCGTTCGTATGCCACGTCAGAAAGTCATCCCAATCAGCAGTAACACGTCAGCAATTCTGCACAGTCATCACTGCCATGTATGCAACAGCGCGGTTTTCGTTCAAAGCTTGTTTCGTCAATAACTTCTTCGTTTTAAGTCCGAATTAAGTGATTTTTGGCTTGTTAGAATCGTCTTTCAATTCCCTACAACATGGAAACAAGAAAGCCAGTGTACTAGAAACTTGGATGTGCACTTAGAGCAGTAACATGATCGGGTTCGAGGTTCGTGGACAACGACATGATACGTGGATAGCGACACGATCGAGAGTTCGAGATGAGGATTGCTTAGACCCTTCAATATTTAGCCTTGCATCAAATCGCAAGCACCTAAAGCCTCACTTTGCACGTGAGCACTTAAGTCTTGCTTTCGCAAGCATAAAATCTCGTCTTGCATGCGAGTATGGAGGACTTGTACCTTGGAAAGCATAAAGTCTCTTCTCAACCACGAGCCCAACGCCCGATGTTGGTCCAAAGACTCGTACTCAACACAAGAAATACAGCCAGCCTTCCCGAGCAGCGAGCGATACAGCCTTGTTACGTCGCGAGCAAAAAGCCTTGCCCCAGCCGCAAGCACATTACGTTTCACTTAAGACTAGACTAGCTCTCGAGCATCAAAAGTCCACCACGTGCAAAAAGTCTCGCCTAGCACGTGAGCAATATATTTTTTTTTTTTACTTTTCATTTTTTTTTTTGCAGGTAATTACAGCTGAGGGCGTCTTCGCAATATCTCTACTCACGCTTGGGGGCGAGTTTCATCATCAACGTTCGACGCAAAAGGATAAACAAATTTCTTAACCACCAACAAGTTGGAGGTTAAGAGGGGGCGATGTTTGTACCGTGTATTTTATACACGGTGATCCCGTAATCAAGACCGTCTAGCCAGCCCATGACGGAAGATTCTAGAAGTTTCCCGAAGGCTTGTTTCCCAAGTTGCTTGCACATGAAGTTTACATCAAAATTAGGATTACATAAACTCTATAAATACATGTATCCTAAACCCAAGAATAGAGGGAATATTAGGTTAGCTAACCCGGAGAAAAACACCCTTGTATCAAATACATCAATAAAATACCTCTTCGTTCTTCCGTGGATGCAGGCAACACATTCTGAACCACGTAAATTCTTGTCTTCTTATTTATTTTTGATCGTTTTTCTAACCCTAATCATCATCAAATCATCGTGTTTAGTGCCTATAATTTATTTTGGGTACAAACATTGGCGCCGACTAAGGGGATTCGAGTAAAACGATCGTGTTTACCAGTGAGAGAAGCCTCAGAAAAATCATGAACGAGATTCCAACAAAAATCAGCAAGAAAAAATAAAAAAATAGGGTTCTTACGTAACTGTTGCGAAGGTTGAAGAAACGTTGCAAACAGTTACAGAAACCGTTGCGAAGGCAGTAGTAGAAGCTTTGCAGCACAGTAACAGATATAAATGTTGCAGAAATCATTACAAAAGCACTTATCCTGTACAACCCTATAAGTCCAGCTTCCTGTACAGCTTCAGATCCAGCGAATCATGTCCGTCAGATATAGAAGATATTGACCGTAAGATCTGTCCTGCCAAGGATCCAGCTCCAGGTTCACAAATAGGTTCAGTGTCAGACTAGTTCGGTTCAGAGCGAACCAGTTCAGTACGGTTCAAAACGAACCAGACCGATATGACCCAACCAATTGACTGAACTCGCCACGTCAGCAGAAGTCCACGTCATCAGTGACATGTCAGCAGACTCTAATGACACGTCAGAGGAATAATCCACACCAGCAGTGCCACATCAGCACACAGTCCAGTCAGGAACGACACATCATCAAATTTTGCCACGTCAGCGTCTCAGGATGCTGGCTGTTTTGTCGCGTCAGCTGCCACGTCAGCGTCGTTCGTACGCCACGTCAGAAAGTCATCCCAATCAGCAGTAACACGTCAGCAATTCTGCACAGTCATCCCTGCCATGTATGCAACAGCGCGGTTTTCGTTCAAAGCTTGTTTCGTCAATAACTTCTTCGTTTTAAGTCCGAATTAAGTGATTTTTGGCTTGTTAGAATCGTCTTTCAATTCCCTAAAACATGGAAACAAGAAAGCCAGTGTACTAGAAACTTGGATGTGCTCTTAGAGCAGTAACATGATCGGGTTCGAGGTTCGTGGACAACGACATGATACGTGGATAGCGACACGATCGAGAGTTCGAGATGAGGATTGCTTAGACCCTTCAATATTTAGCCTTGCATCAAATCGCAAGCACCTAAAGCCTCACTTTGCACGTGAGCACTTAAGTCTTGCTTTCGCAAGCATAAAATCTCGTCTTGCATGCGAGTATGGAGGACTTGTACCTTGGAAAGCATAAAGTCTCTTCTCAACCACGAGCCCAACGCCCGATGTTGGTCCAAAGACTCGTACTCAACACAAGAAATACATCCAACCTTCCCGAGTAGAGAGCGCTACAGCCTTGTTACGTCGCGAGCAAAAAGCCTTGCCCCAGCCGCAAGCACATTACGTTTCACTTAAGACTAGACTAGCTCTCGAGCATCAAAAGTCCACCACGTGGCAAAAAGTCTCGCCTAGCACGTGAGCAATATATTTTTTTTTTTTACTTTTCATTTTTTTTTTGCAGGTAATTACAGCGGAGGGCGTCTTCGCAATATCTCTACTCATGCTTGGGGGCGAGTTTCATCATCAACATTCGACGCAAAAGGATAAACAATTTTCTTAACCACCAACAAGTTGGAGGTTAAGAGGGGGCGATGTTTGTACCGTGTATTTTATACACGGTGAGCCCGTAATCAAGCCCGTCTAGCCAGCCCATGACGGAAGATTCTAGAAGTTTCCCGAAGGCTTGTTTCCCAAGTGGCTTGCACATGAAGTTTACATCAAAATTAGGGTTACATAAACTCTATAAATACATGTACCTAAACCCAAGAATAGAGGGAATATTAGGTTAGCTAACCCGGAGAAAAACACCCTTGTATAATATACATCAATAAAATACCTCTCCGTTCTTCCGTGGATGTAGGCAACACATTCCGAACCACGTAAATTCTTGTCTTCTTATTTATTTTTGTTCGTTTTTGTAACCCTAATCATCATCAAATCATCGTGTTTAGTGCCTAGAATTTATTTTGGGTACAAACATTGGCGCCGACTAAGGGGATTCGAGTAAAACGATCGTGTTTACCAGTGAGAGAAGCCTCAGAAAAATCATGAACGAGATTCCAACAAAAATCAGCAAGAAAAAATAAAAAAATAGGGTTCTTACGTAACTGTTGCGAAAGTTGAAGAAACGTTGCAAACAGTTACAGAAACCGTTGCGAAGGAAGTAGTAGATGCTTTGCAGCACAGTAAGAGATATAAATGTTGCAAAAATTATTACAAAAGCACTTATCCTGTACAACCCTATAAGTCCAGCTTCTTGTACAGCTTCAGATCCATCGAATCATGTCCGTCAGATATAGAAGATCTTGACCGTAAGATCTGTCTAGCCAGGATCCAGCTCCCGGTTCACAAACAGGTTCAGTGTCAGACCGGTTCGGTTCAGATCGAACCAGTTCAGTACGGTTCAAAACGAACCAGACCGATACGGCCCAACCAGTTGACTGGGCTCGCCACGTCAGCAGAAGTCCACGTCATCAGTGACATGTGAGCAGACTCTAATGACACGTCAACGGAATAATCCACACCAGCAGTGCCACATCAGCACACAGTCCAGTCAGGAACGACACATCATTAAATTTTGCCACGTCAGCGTCACAGGATGCTGGCTGTTTTGCCGCGTCAGCTGCCACGTCAGCCCCGTTTGTACGCCACGTCAGAAAGTCATCCCAATAAACAGTAACACGTCAGCAATTCTGCACAGTCATCACTGCCATGTATGCAACAGCGCGGGTTTCGTTCAAAGCTTGTTTCGTCAATAACTTCTTCGTTTTAAGTCCGAATTAAGTGATTTTTTGCTCGTTAGAATCGTCTTTCAATTCCCTACATCATGGAAGCAATAAAATCCAGTGTACTATAAAATTTGATGTGCACTTAGAGCAGTAACATGATCGTGTTCGAGGTTCGTGGACAACGACATGATCGGGTTCAAGGTTCGTGGATAGCGACATGATCGAGAGTTCGAGATGAGGATTACTTAGACCCTTCAATATTTAGCCTTGCATCAAATCGCAAGCACCTAAAGCGTCACCTTGCACGTGAGCACTTAAGTCTTGCTTTCGCAAACAAAAAAATCTCGTCTTGCACGCGAGTATGAAAGACTTGTACCTTGGAAAGCATAAAGTCTCTTCTCAACCACGAGCCCAACGCCCGATGTTGGTCAAAAGACTCGTACTCAACACAAGAAATACAGCCATCCTTCCCGAGCAGCAAGCGCTACAGCCTTGTTACGTCGCTAGCAAAAAGCCTTGCCCCAGCCGCAAGCACATTACATTTCACTTAAGACTAGACTAGCTCTCGATCATCAAAAGTCCACCACGTGGCAAAAATTCTCGCCTAGCACGTGAGCAATATTTTTTTTTTTTACTTTTCATTTTTTTTTTTCAGGTAATTACAGCGGAGGGCGTCTTCGCAATATCTCTACTCACGCTTGGGGGCGAGTTTCATCATCAACGTTCGACGCAAAAGGATAAACAATTTTCTTAACCACCAACAAGTTGGAGGTTAAGAGGGGGCGATGTTTGTACCGTGTATTTTATACACGGTGACCCCGTAATCAAGCCCGTCTAGCCAGCCCATGACGGAAGATTCTAGAAGTTTCCCGAAGGTTGTTTCCCAAGTGGCTTGCACATGAAGTTTACATCAAAATTAGGGTTACATAAACTCTATAAATACATGTACCTAAACCCAAGAATAGAGGGAATATTAGGTTAGCTAACCCGGAGAAAAACACCCTTGTATCAAATACATCAATAAAATACCTCTCCGTTCTTCCGTGGATGCAGGCAACACATTCCGAACCACGTAAATTCTTGTCTTCTTATTTATTTTTGTTCGTTTTTCTAACCCTAATCATCATCAAATCATCGTGTTTAGTGCCTATAATTTATTTTGGGTACAAACATTGGCGCCGACTAAGGGGATTCGAGTAAAACGATCGTGTTTACCAGTGAGAGAAGCCTCAGAAAAATCATGAACGAGATTCCAACAAAAATCAGCAAGAAAAAATAAAAAAATAGGGTTCTTACGTAACTGTTGCGAAGGTTGAAGAAACGTTGCAAATAGTTACAGAAACCGTTGCGATGGAAATAGTAGAAGCTTTGCAGCACAGTAAGAGATATAAATGTTGCAAAAATCATTACAAAAGCACTTATCCTGTACAACCCTATAAGTCCAGCTTCCTGTACAGCTTCAGATCCAGCGAATCATGTCCGTCAGATATAGAAGATCTTGACTGTAAGATCTGTCTAGCCAGGATCCAGCTCCCGGTTCACAAACAGGTTCAGTGTCAGACCGGTTCGGTTCAGATCGAACCAGTTCAGTACGGTTCAAAATGAACCAGACCGATACGGCCCAACCAGTTGACTGAACTCGCCACGTCAGCAGAAGTCCACGTCATCAGTGACATGTCAGCAGACTCTAATGACACGTCAACGGAATAATCCACACCAGCAGTGCCACATCAGCACACAGTCCAGTCAGGAACGACACATCATTAAATTTTGCCACGTCAGCGTCACATGATGTTGGCTGTTTTGCCACGTCAGCCCCATTTGTACGCCACGTCAGAAAGTCATCCCAATAAACAGTAACACGTCAGCAATTCTGCACAGTCATCACTGCCATGTATGCAACAGCGCGGGTTTCGTTCAAAGCTTGTTTCGTCAATAACTTCTTCGTTTTAAGTCCGAATTAAGTGATTTTTTGCTCGTTAGAATCGTCTTTCAATTCCCTACAACATGGAAACAAGAAATCCAGTGTACTAGAAACTTGGATGTGCACTTAGAGCAGTAACATGATCGGGTTCGAGGTTCGTGGACAACGACATGATCGGGTTCAAGGTTCGTGGATAACGACATGATCGAGAGTTCGAGATGAGGATTTCTTAGACCCTTCAATATTTAGCCTTGCATCAAATCGAAAGCACCTAAAGCCTCACCTTGCACGTGAGCACTTAAGTCTTGCTTTCGCAAGCATAAAATCTCGTCTTGCACGCGAGTATGAAAGACTTGTACCTTGGAAAGCATAAAGTCTCTTCTCAACCACGAGCCCAACGCCTGATGTTGGTCCAAAGACTCGTACTCAAAACAAGAAATACAGCCAGCCTTCCCGAGCAGCGAGCGTTACAGCCTTGTTACGTCGCGAGCAAAAAGCCTTGCCCCATCCGCAAGCACATTACGTTTCACTTAATACTAGACTAGCTCTCGAGCATCAAAAGTCCACCACGTGGAAAAAAGTCTCGCCTAGCACGTGAGCAATATATATTTTTTTTTTTTACTTTTCGATTTTTTTTTTTGAAGGTAATTACAGCGGAGGGCGTCTTCGCAATATCTCTACTCACGCTTGGGGGCGAGTTTCATCATCAACGTTCGACGCAAAAGGATAAACAATTTTCTTAACCACCAACAAGTTGGAGGTTAAGAGGGGGCGATGTTTGTAACGTGTATTTTATACACGGTGAGCCCGTAATCAAGCCCATCTAGCCAGCCCATGACGGAAGATTCTAGAAGTTTCCCAAAGGCTTGTTTCCAAGTTGCTTACACATGAAGTTTACATCAAAATTAGGGTTACATAAACTCTATAAATACATGTATCATAAACCCAAGAATAGAGGGAATATTAGGTTAGCTAACCCGGAGAAAAACACCCTTGTATCAAATACATCGATAAAATACCTCTCCGTTCTTCCGTGGATGTAGGCAACACATTCCGAACCACGTAAATTCTTGTCTTCTTATTTATTTTTGTTCGTTTTTCTAATCCTAATCATCATCAAATCATCGTGTTTAGTGCCTAGAATTTATTTTGGGTACAAACATTAGCGCCGACTAAGGGGATTCGAGTAAAACGATCGTGTTTACCAGTGAGAGAAGCCTCAGAAAAATC
Organism: Papaver somniferum; assembly: GCF_003573695.1. Lineage (NCBI taxonomy): Eukaryota > Viridiplantae > Streptophyta > Magnoliopsida > Ranunculales > Papaveraceae > Papaver > Papaver somniferum. The sequence goes on along the minus strand of NW_020620936.1, from coordinate 290,341 downwards.
ATGAACGAGATTCCAACAAAAATCAGCAAGAAAAAATAAAAAAATAGGGTTCTTACGTAACTGTTGCGAAGGTTGAAGAAACGTTGCAAACGGTTACAGAGACCGTTGTGAAGGCAGTAGTAGAAGCTTTGCAGCACAGTAAGAGATATAAATGTTGCAAAAATCATTACAAAAGCACTTATCCTGTACAACCCTATAAGTCCAGCTTCCTGTACAGCTTCAGATCCAGCGAATCATGTCCGTCAGATATAGAAGATCTTGACCGTAATATCTGCCTAGCCAAGGATCCAGCTCCCGGTTCACAAACAGGTTCAGTGTCAGACCGGTTCGGTTCAGATCGAACCAGTTAAGTACGGTTCAAAACGAACCAGACCGATACATCCCAACCAGTTGACTGGGCTCGCCACGTCAGCAGAAGTCCACGTCATCAGTGACATGTCAGCAGACTCTAATGACACGTAAACGGAATAATCCACACCAGCAGTGCCACATCAGCACACAGTCAAGTCAGGAACGACACATCATTAAATTTTGCCACGTCAGCGTCACAGGATGCTGGCTGTTTTGCCGCGTCAGCTGCCACGTCAGCCACGTCAGAAAGTCATCCCAATAAACAGTAACACGTCAGCAATTCTGCACAGTCATCACTTCCATGTATGCAACAGCGCGCGTTTCGTTCAAAGCTTGTTTCGTCAATAACTTCTTCGTTTAAGTCCGAATAAAGTGATTTTTGGCTCGTTAGAATCGTCTTTCAATTCCCTACAACATGGAAACAAAAAATCCAATGTACTAGAAACTTGGATGTGCACTTAGAGCAGTAACATGATCGGGTTCGAGGTTCGTGGACAACGACATGATCGGGTTCAAGGTTCGTGGATAGCGACATGACCGAGAGTTCGAGATGAGGATTTCTTAGACCCTTCAATATTTAGCCTTGCATCAAATCGCAAGCACCTAAAGCCTCACCTTGCACGTGAGCACTTAAGTCTTGCTTTCGCAAGCATAAAATCTCGTCTTGCACACGAGTATGAAAGACTTGTACCTTGGCAAGCATAAAGTCTCTTCTCAACCACGAGCCCAACGCCCGATGTTGGTCCAAAGACTCGTACTCAACACAAGAAATACATCCAGCCTTCTCGAGCAGCGAGCGCTACACCCTTGTTACGTCGCGAGCAAAAAGCCTTGCCCCAGCCGCAAGCACATTACGTTTCACTTAAGACTAGACTAGCTCTCGAGCATCAAAAGTCCACCACGTGGCAAAAAGTCTCGCCTAGCACGTGAGCAATATTTTTTTTTTTTTTTACTTTTCATTTTTTTTTTGCAGGTAATTACAGCGGAGGGCGTCTTCGCAATATCTCTACTCACGCTTGGGGGCGAGTTTCATCATCAACGTTCAACGCAAAAGGATAAACAATTTTCTTAACCACCAACAAGTTGGAGGTTAAGAGGAGGCGATGTTTGTACCGTGTATTTTATACACGGTGAGCCCGTAATCAAGCCCGTCTAGCCAGCCCATGACGGAAGATTCTAGAAGTTTCTCGAAGGCTTGTTTCCCAAGTTGCTTGCACATGAAGTTTACATCAAAATTAGGGTTACATAAACTATAAAAATACATGTATCCTAAACCCAAGAATAGAGGGAATATTAGGTTAGCTAACCCGGAGAAAAACACCCTTGTATCAAATACATCAATAAAATACCTCTCCGTTCTTCCGTGGATGTAGGCAACACATTCCGAACCACGTAAATTCTTGTCTTCTTATTTATTTTTGATCGTTTTTCTAACCCTAATCATCATCAAATCATCGTGTTTAGTGCCCAGAATTTATTTTGGGTACAAACATTGGCGCCGACTAAGGGGATTCGAGTAAAACGATCGTGTTTACCAGTGAGAGAAGCCTCAGAAAAATCATGAACGAGATTCCAACAAAAATCAGCAAGAAAAAATAAAAAAATAGGGTTCTTACGTAACTGTTGCGAAGGTTGAAGAAACGTTGCAAACAGTTACAGAAACCGTTGCGAAGGCAGTAGTAGAAGCTTTGCAGCACAGTAAGAGATATAAATGTTGCAAAAATCATTACAAAAGCACTTATCCTGTACAACCCTATAAGTCCAGCTTCCTGTACAGCTTCAGATCCAGCGAATCATGTCCGTCAGATATAGAAGATCTTGACCGTAATATCTGCCTAGCCAAGGATCCAGCTCCCGGTTCACAAACAGGTTCAGTGTCAGACCGGTTCGGTTCAGATCGAACCAGTTCAGTACGGTTCAAAACGAACCAGACCGATACGGCCCAACCAGTTGACTAGGCTTGCCACGTCAGCAGAAGTCCACGTCATCAGTGACATGTCAACAGACTCTAATGACACGTCAACGAAATAATCCACACCAGCAGTGCCACATCAGCACACAGTCCAGTCAGGAACGACACATCATCAAATTTTGCCACGTCAGCGTCACATGATGCTGGCTGTTTTGCCGCGTCAGCTGCCAAGTCAGCCCCGTTCGTACGCCACGTCAGAAAGTCATCCCAATAAACAGTAACACGTCAGCAATTCTGCACAGTCATCACTGCCATATATGCAACAACGCGCGTTTCGTTCAAAGCTTGTTTCGTAATTAACTTCTTCGTTTTAAGTCCGAATTAAGTGATTTTTGGCTCGTTAGAATCGTCTTTCAATTCCCTACAACATGGAAACAAAAAATCCAGTGTACTAGAAACTTGGATGTGCACTTAGAGCAGTAACATGATCGGGTTCGAGGTTCGTGGACAACGACATGATCGGGTTCAAGGTTCGTGGATAGCGACATGATCGAGAGTTCAAGATAAGCATTGCTTAGACCCCTCAATATTTAGCCTTGCATCAAATCGCAAGCACCTAAAGCCTCACCTTGCACGTGAGCACTTAAGTCTTGCTTTCGCAAGCATAAAATCTCGTCTTGCACGCGAGTATGAAAGACTTGTACCTTGGTAAGCATAAAGTATCTTCTCAACCACGAGCCCAACGCCCGATATTGCTCCAAAAACTCGTACTCAACACAAGAAATACAGCCAGCCTTCCCGAGCAGCGAGCGCTACAGCCTTGTTACGTCGCGAGCAAAAAGCCTTGCGCCAGCCGCAAGCACATTACGTTTCACTTAAGACTAGACTAGCTCTCGAGCATCAAAAGTCCACCACGTGGCAAAAAGTCTCGCCTAGCACGTGAGCAATATTTTTTTTTTTTTTACTTTTCATTTTTTTTTTGCAGGTAATTACAGCGGAGGGCGTCTTCGCAATATCTCTACTCACGCTTGGGGGCGAGTTTCATCATCAACGTTCGACGCAAAAGGATAAACAATTTTCTTAACCACCAACAAGTTGGAGGTTAAGAGGGGGCGATGTTTGTACCGTGTATTTTATACACGGTGAGCCCGTAATCAAGCCCGTCTAGCCAGCCCATGACGGAAGATTCTAGAAGTTTCCCGAAGGCTTGTTTCCCAAGTTCCTTGCACATGAAGTTTACATCAAAATTAGGGTTACATAAACTCTATAAATACATGTATCCTAAACCCAAGAATAGAGGGAATATTAGGTTAGCTAACCCAGAGAAAAACACCCTTGTATCAAATACATCAATAAAATACCTCTCCGTTCTTCCGTGGATGCAGGCAACACATTCCGAACCACGTAAATTCTTGTCTTCTTATTTATTTTTGATCGTTTTTCTAACCCTAATCATCATCAAATCATCGTGTTTAGTGCCTAGAATTTATTTTGGGTACAGACATTGGCGCCGACTAAGGGGATTCTAGTAAAACGATCGTGTTTACCAGTGAGAGAAGCCTCAGAAAAATCATGAACGAGATTCCAACAAAACTCAGCCAGAAAAAATAAAAAAATAGGGTTCTTACGTAACTGTTGCGAAGGTTGAAGAAACGTTGCAAACAGTTACAGAAACCGTTGCGAAGGCAGTAGTAGAAGCTTTGCAGCACAGTAAGAGATATAAATGTTGCAAAAATCATTACAAAAGCACTTATCCTGTACAACCCTATAAGTCCAGCTTCCTGTACAGCTTCAGATCCAGCGAATCATGTCCGTCAGATATAGAAGATCTTGACCGTAATATCTGCCTAGCCAAGGATCCAGCTCCCGGTTCACAAACAGGTTCAGTGTCAGACCGGTTCGGTTCAGATCGAACCAGTT
>NW_020620936.1:270419-286148 GCF_003573695.1 Papaver somniferum | reverse complement strand
TCAGCAATTCTGCACAGTCATCACTGCCATATATGCAACAACGCGCGTTTCGTTCAAAGCTTGTTTCGTAATTAACTTCTTCGTTTTAAGTCCGAATTAAGTGATTTTTGGCTCGTTAGAATCGTCTTTCAATTCCCTACAACATGGAAACAAAAAATCCAGTGTACTAGAAACTTGGATGTGCACTTAGAGCAGTAACATGATCGGGTTCGAGGTTCGTGGACAACGACATGATCGGGTTCAAGGTTCGTGGATAGCGACATGATCGAGAGTTCAAGATAAGCATTCCTTAGACCCCTCAATATTTAGCCTTGCATCAAATCGCAAGCACCTAAAGCCTCACCTTGCACGTGAGCACTTAAGTCTTGCTTTCGCAAGCATAAAATCTCGTCTTGCACGCGAGTATGAAAGACTTGTACCTTGGTAAGCATAAAGTATCTTCTCAACCACGAGCCCAACGCCCGATATTGCTCCAAAAACTCGTACTCAACACAAGAAATACAGCCAGCCTTCCCGAGCAGCGAGCGCTACAGCCTTGTTACGTCGCGAGCAAAAAGCCTTGCGCCAGCCGCAAGCACATTACGTTTCACTTAAGACTAGACTAGCTCTCGAGCATCAAAAGTCCACCACGTGGCAAAAAGTCTCGCCTAGCACGTGAGCAATATTTTTTTTTTTTTTACTTTTCATTTTTTTTTTGCAGGTAATTACAGCGGAGGGCGTCTTCGCAATATCTCTACTCACGCTTGGGGGCGAGTTTCATCATCAACGTTCAACGCAAAAGGATAAACAATTTTCTTAACCACCAACAAGTTGGAGGTTAAGAGGAGGCGATGTTTGTACCGTGTATTTTATACACGGTGAGCCCGTAATCAAGCCCGTCTAGCCAGCCCATGACGGAAGATTCTAGAAGTTTCTCGAAGGCTTGTTTCCCAAGTTGCTTGCACATGAAGTTTACATCAAAATTAGGGTTACATAAACTATAAAAATACATGTATCCTAAACCCAAGAATAGAGGGAATATTAGGTTAGCTAACCCGGAGAAAAACACCCTTGTATCAAATACATCAATAAAATACCTCTCCGTTCTTCCGTGGATGTAGGCAACACATTCCGAACCACGTAAATTCTTGTCTTCTTATTTATTTTTGATCGTTTTTCTAACCCTAATCATCATCAAATCATCGTGTTTAGTGCCCAGAATTTATTTTGGGTACAAACATTGGCGCCGACTAAGGGGATTCGAGTAAAACGATCGTGTTTACCAGTGAGAGAAGCCTCAGAAAAATCATGAACGAGATTCCAACAAAAATCAGCAAGAAAAAATAAAAAAATAGGGTTCTTACGTAACTGTTGCGAAGGTTGAAGAAACGTTGCAAACAGTTACAGAAACCGTTGCGAAGGCAGTAGTAGAAGCTTTGCAGCACAGTAAGAGATATAAATGTTGCAAAAATCATTACAAAAGCACTTATCCTGTACAACCCTATAAGTCCAGCTTCCTGTACAGCTTCAGATCCAGCGAATCATGTCCGTCAGATATAGAAGATCTTGACCGTAATATCTGCCTAGCCAAGGATCCAGCTCCCGGTTCACAAACAGGTTCAGTGTCAGACCGGTTCGGTTCAGATCGAACCAGTTCAGTACGGTTCAAAACGAACCAGACCGATACGGCCCAACCAGTTGACTGGGCTTGCCACGTCAGCAGAAGTCCACGTCATCAGTGACATGTCAGCAGACTCTAATGACACGTCAACGAAATAATCCACACCAGCAGTGCCACATCAGCACACAGTCCAGTCAGGAACGACACATCATCAAATTTTGCCACGTCAGCGTCACATGATGCTGGCTGTTTTGCCGCGTCAGCTGCCACGTCAGCCCCGTTCGTACGCCACGTCAGAAAGTCATCCCAATAAACAGTAACACGTCAGCAATTCTGCACAGTCATCACTTCCATATATGCAACAACGCGCGTTTCGTTCAAAGCTTGTTTCGTAATTAACTTCTTCGTTTTAAGTCCGAATTAAGTGATTTTTGGCTCGTTAGAATCGTCTTTCAATTCCCTACAACATGGAAACAAAAAATCCAGTGTACTAGAAACTTGGATGTGCACTTAGAGCAGTAACATGATCGGGTTCGAGGTTCGTGGACAACGACATGATCGGGTTCAAGGTTCGTGGATAGCGACATGATCGAGAGTTCAAGATAAGCATTGCTTAGACCCCTCAATATTTAGCCTTGCATCAAATCGCAAGCACCTAAAGCCTCACCTTGCACGTGAGCACTTAAGTCTTGCTTTCGCAAGCATAAAATCTCGTCTTGCACGCGAGTATGAAAGACTTGTACCTTGGTAAGCATAAAGTATCTTCTCAACCACGAGCCCAACGCCCGATATTGCTCCAAAAACTCGTACTCAACACAAGAAATACAGCCAGCCTTCCCGAGCAGCGAGCGCTACAGCCTTGTTACGTCGCGAGCAAAAAGCCTTGCGCCAGCCGCAAGCACATTACGTTTCACTTAAGACTAGACTAGCTCTCGAGCATCAAAAGTCCACCACGTGGCAAAAAGTCTCGCCTAGCACGTGAGCAATATATTTTTTTTTTTACTTTTCATTTTTTTTTTGCAGGTAATTACAGCTGAGGGCGTCTTCGCAATATCTCTACTCACGCTTGGGGGTGAGTTTCATCATTAACGTTCGACGCAAAAGGATAAACAATTTTCTTAACCACCAACAAGTTGGAGGTTAACAGGGGGCGATGTTTGTACCGTGTATTTTATACACGGTGAGCCCGCAATCAAGCCCGTCTAGCCAGCCCATGACGGAAGATTCTAGAAGTTTCCCGAAGGCTTGTTTCCCAAGTTGCTTGCACATGAAGTTTACATCAAAATTAGGGTTACATAAACTCTATAAATACATGTATCCTAAACCCAAGAATAGAGGGAATATTAGGTTAGCTAACCCGGAGAAAAACACCCTTTTATCAAATACATCAATAAAATACCTCTCTGTTCTTCCGTGGATGCAGGCAACACATTCCGAACCACGTAAATTCTTGTCTTCTTATTTATTTTTGATCGTTTTTCTAACCCTAATCATCATCAAATCATCGTGTTTAGTGCCTAGAATTTATTTTGGGTACAAACATTGGCGCCGACTAAGGGGATTCGAGTAAAACGATCATTTTTAGAGAAGCCTCAGAAAAATCATGAACGAGATTCCAACAAAAATCAGCAAGAAAAAATTAAAAAATAGAGTTCTTACGTAACTGTTGCGAAGGTTGAAGAAATGTTGCAAACAGTTACAGAAACCGTTGCGAAGGCAGTAGTAGAAGCTTTGCAGCACAGTAACAGATATAAATGTTGCAAAAATCATTACAAAAGCACTTATCCTGTACAACCCTATAAGTCCAGCTTCCTGTACAGCTTCAGATCCTGCGAATCATGTCCGTCAGATATAGAAGATCTTGACCGTAAGATCTGCCTAGCCAAGGATCCATCTCCCGGTTCACAAACAGGTTCAGTGTCAGACCGGTTCGGTTCAGATCGAACCAGTTCAGTACGGTTCAAAACGAACCAGACCGATACGGCCCAACCAGTTGACTGGGCTCGCCACGTCATCATAAGTCCACGTCATCAGTGACATGTCAGCAGACTCTAATGACACGTCAACAGAATAATCCACACCAGCAGTGCCACATCAGCACACAGTCCAGTCAGGAACGACACATCATCAAATTTTGCCACGTCAGCGTCACAGGATGCTGACTGTTTTTCCGCGTCAGCTGCCACGTCAGCCACGTCAGAAAGTCATCCCAATAAACAGTAACACGTCAGCAATTATGTACAGTCATCACGGCCATGTATGCAACAACGCGCGTTTCGTTCAAAGCTTGTTTCGTCAATAACTTCTTCGTTTTAAGTCCGAATTAAGTGATTTTTGGTTCGTTAGAATCGTCTTTCAATTCCCTACAACATGGAAACAAAAAATCCAGTGTACTAGAAACTTGGATGTGCACTTAGAGCAGTAACATGATCGGGTTCGAGGTTCGTGGACAACGACATGATCGGGTTCAAGGTTCGTGGATAGCGACATGATCGAGAGTTCAAGATAAGCATTGCTTAGACCCCTCAATATTTAGCCTTGCATCAAATCGCAAGCACCTAAAGCCTCACCTTGCACGTGAGCACTTAAGTCTTGCTTTCGCAAGCATAAAATCTCGTCTTGCACGCGAGTATGAAAGACTTGTACCTTGGTAAGCATAAAGTATCTTCTCAACCACGAGCCCAACCCCCGATGTTGCTCCAAAGACTCGTACTCAACACAAGAAATACAGCCAGCCTTCCCGAGCAGCGAGCGCTACAGCCTTGTTACGTCGCGAGCAAAAAGCCTTGCCCCAGCTGCAAGCACATTACTTTTCACTTAAGACTAGACTAGCTCTCGAGCATCAAAAGTCCACCACGTGGCAAAAAGTCTCGCCTAACACGTGAGCAATATATTTTTTTTTTTTACTTTTCATTTTTTTTTTGCAGGTAATTACAGCTGAGGGCGTCTTCGCAATATATCTACTCACGCTTGGGGGCGAGTTTCATCATTAACGTTCGACGCAAAAGGATAAACAATTTTCTTAACCACCAACAAGTTGGCGGTTAAGAGGGGGCGATGTTTGTACCGTGTATTTTATACACGGTGAGCCCGTCTAGCCAGCCCATAACGGAAGATTCTAGAAGTTTCCCGAAAGCTTGTTTCCCAAGTTGCTTGCACATGAAGTTTACATCAAAATTAGGGTTACATAAATCTATAAATACATGTATCCTAAACCCAAGAATAGAGGGAATATTAGGTTAGCTAACCCGGAGAAAAACACCCTTTTATCAAATACATCAATAAAATACCTCTCCGTTCTTCCGTGGATGCAGGCAACACATTCCGAACCACGTAAATTCTTGTCTTCTTATTTATTTTTGATCGTTTTTCTAACCCTAATCATCATCAAATCATCGTGTTTAGTGCCTAGAATTTATTTTGGGTACAAACATTGGCGCCGACTAAGGGGATTCGAGTAAAACGATCGTGTTTACCAGTGAGAGAAGCCTCAGAAAAATCATGAACGAGATTCCAACAAAAATCAGCAAGAAAAAATTAAAAAATAGGGTTCTTACGTAACTGTTGCGAAGGTTGAAGAAACGTTGCAAACAGTTACAGAAACCGTTGCGAAGGCAGTAGTAGAAGCTTTGCAGCACAGTAACAGATATAAATGTTGCAAAAATCATTACAAAAGCACTTATCCTGTACAACCCTATAAGTCCAGCTTCCTGTACAGCTTCAGATCCAGCTAATCATGTCCGTCAGATATATAAGATCTTGACCGTAAGATCTGCCTAGCCAAGGATCCAGCTCCCGATTCACAAACAGGTTCAGTGTCAGACCGGTTCGGTTCAGATCGAACCAGTTCATTATGGTTCAAAACGAACCAGACCGATACGGCCCAACCAGTTGATTGGGCTCGCCACGTCAGCAGAAGTCCACGTCATCTGTGACATGTCAGCAGACTCTAATGACACGTCAACGGAATAATCCACACCAGCAGTGCCACATCAGCACACAGTCCAGTCAGGAACGACACATCATCAAATTTTGCCACGTCAGCGTCACAGGATGCTGACTGTTTTGCCGCGTCAGCTGCCACGTCAGCCACGTCAGCTGCCACGTCAGCCACGTCAGAAAGTCATCCCAATAAACAGTAACACGTCAGCAATTCTGCACAGTCATCACTGCCATGTATGCAACAGCGCGCGTTTCGTTCAAAGCTTGTTTCGTCAATAACTTCTTCGTTTTAAGTCCGAATTAAGTGATTTTTGGCTCGTTAGAATCGTCTTTCAATTCCCTACAACATGGAAACAAGAAATCCAGTGTACTAGAAACTTGGATGTGCACTTAGAGCAGTAACATGATCGGGTTCGAGGTTCGTGGACAACGACATGATCGGGTTCAAGGTTCGTGGATAGCGACATGATCGAGAGTTCAAGATAAGCATTGCTTAGACCCCTCAATATTTAGCCTTGCATCAAATCGCAAGCACCTAAAGCCTCACCTTGCACGTGAGCACTTAAGTCTTGCTTTCTCAAGCATAAAATCTCGTCTTGCACGCGAGTATGAAAGACTTGTACCTTGGTAAGCATAAAGTATCTTCTCAACCACGAGCCCAACGCCCGATGTTGGTCCAAAGACTCGTACTCAACACAAGAAATACAGCCAGCCTTCCCGAGCAGCGAGCGCTACACCCTTGTTACGTCGCGAGCAAAAAGCCTTGCCCCAGCCGCAAGCACATTACGTTTCACTTAAGACTAGACTAGCTCTCGAGCATCAAAAGTCCACCACGTGGCAAAAAGTCTCGCCTAGCACGTGAGCAATATATTTTTTTTTTTTTACTTTTCATTTTTTTTTTGCAGGTAATTACAGCGGAGGGCGTCTTCGCAATATCTCTACTCACGCTTGGGGGCAAGTTTCATCATCAACGTTCGACGCAAAAGGATAAACAATTTTCTTAACCACCAACAAGTTGGAGGTTAAGAGGAGGCGATGTTTGTACCGTGTATTTTATACACGGTGAGCCCGTAATCAAGCCCGTCTAGCCAGCCCATGACGGAAGATTCTAGAAGTTTCTCGAAGGCTTGTTTCCCAAGTTGCTTGCACATGAAGTTTACATCAAAATTAGGGTTACATAAACTCTATAAATACATGTATCCTAAACCCAAGAATAGAGGGAATATTAGGTTAGCTAACCCGGAGAAAAACACCCTTGTATCAAATACATCAATAAAATACCTCTCCGTTCTTCCGTGGATGCATGCAACACATTCCGAACCACGTAAATTCTTGTCTTCTTATTTATTTTTGATCGTTTTTCTAACCCTAATCATCATCAAATCATCGTGTTTAGTGCCTAGAATTTATTTTGGGTACACACATTGGCGCCGACTAAGGGGATTCGAGTAAAACGATCGTGTTTACCAGTGAGAGAAGCCTCAGAAAAATCATGAACGAGATTCCAACAAAAATCAGCAAGAAAAAATAAAAAAATAGGGTTCTTACGTAACTGTTGCGAAGGTTGAAGAAACGTTGCAAACAGTTACAGAAACCGTTGCGAAGGCAGTAGTAGAAGCTTTGCAGCACAGTAAGAGATATAAATGTTGCAAAAATCATTACAAAAGCACTTATCCTGTACAACCCTATAAGTCCAGCTTCCTGTACAGCTTCAGATCCAGCGAATCATGTCCGTCAGATATAGAAGATCTTGACCGTAATATCTGCCTAGCCAAGGATCCAGCTCCCGGTTCACAAACAGGTTAAGTGTCAGACCGGTTCGGTTCAGATCGAACCAGTTCAGTACGGTTCAAATCGAACCAGACCGATACGGCCCAACCAGTTGACTGGGATCGCCACGTCAGCAGAAGTCCACGTCATCAGTGACATGTCAGCAGACTCTAATGACACATCAACGAAATAATCCACACCAGCAGTGCCACATCAGCACACAGTCCAGTCAGGAACGACACATCCACGTCAGCGTCACAGGATGCTGGCTGTTTTGTCGCGTCAGCTGCCACGTCATCCCCGTTCGTACGCCACGTCAGAAAGTCATCCCATTAAACAGTAACACGTCAGCAATTCTGCACAGTCATCACTGCCATGTATGCAACAACGCGCGTTTCGTTCAAAGCTTGTTTCGTAATTAACTTCTTCGTTTTAAGTCCGAATTAAGTGATTTTTGGTTCGTTAGAATCGTCTTTCAATTCCCTACAACATGGAAACAAAAAATCCAGTGTACTAGAAACTTGGAAGTGCACTTAGAGCAGTAACATGATCGGGTTCGAGGTTCGTGGACAACGACATGATCGGGTTCAAGGTTCGTGGATAGCGACATGATCGAGAGTTCAAGATAAGCATTGCTTAGACCCCTCAATATTTAGCCTTGCATCAAATCGCAAGCACCTAAAGCCTCACCTTGCACGTGAGCACTTAAGTCTTGCTTTCGCAAGCATAAAATCTCGTCTTGCACGCGAGTATGAAAGACTTGTATCTTGGTAAGCATAAAGTATCTTCTCAACCACGAGCCCAACACCCGATGTTGGTCCAAAGACTCGTACTCAACACAAGAAATACAGCCAGCCTTCCCGAGCAGCGAGCGCTACACCCTTGTTACGTCGCGAGCAAAAAGCCTTGCCCCAGCCGCAAGCACATTACGTTTCACTTAAGACTAGACTAGCTCTCGAGCATCAAAAGTCCACCACGTGGCAAAAAGTCTCGCCTAGCACGTGAGCAATATATTTTTTTTTTTTTTACTTTTCATTTTTTTTTTGCAGGTAATTACAGCGGAGGGCGTCTTCGCAATATCTCTACTCACGCTTGGGGGCAAGTTTCATCATCAACGTTCGACGCAAAAGGATAAACAATTTTCTTAACCACCAACAAGTTGGAGGTTAAGAGGAGGCGATGTTTGTACCGTGTATTTTATACACGGTGAGCCCGTAATCAAGCCCGTCTAGCCAGCCCATGACGGAAGATTCTAGAAGTTTCTCGAAGGCTTGTTTCCCAAGTTGCTTGCACATGAAGTTTACATCAAAATTAGGGTTACATAAACTCTATAAATACATGTATCCTAAACCCAAGAATAGAGGGAATATTAGGTTAGCTAACCCGGAGAAAAACACCCTTGTATCAAATACATCAATAAAATACCTCTCCGTTCTTCCGTGGATGTAGGAAACACATTCCGAACCACGTAAATTCTTGTCTTCTTATTTATTTTTGATCGTTTTTCTAACCCTAATCATCATCAAATCATCGTGTTTAGTGCCTAGAATTTATTTTGGGTACAAACATTGGCGCCGACTAAGGGGATTCGAGTAAAACGATCGTGTTTACCAGTTAGAGAAGCCTCAGAAAAATCATGAACGAGATTCCAACAAAAATCAGCAAGAAAAAATAAAAAAATAGGGTTCTTACGTAACTGTTGCGAAGGTTGAAGAAACGTTGCAAACAGTTACAGAAACCGTTGCGAAGGCAGTAATAGAAGCTTTGCAGCACAGTAAGAGATATAAATGTTGCAAAAATCATTACAAAAGCACTTATCCTGTACAACCCTATAAGTCCAGCTTCCTGTACAGCTTCAGATCCAGCGAATCATGTCCGTCAGATATAGAAGATCTTGACCGTAATATCTGCCTAGCCAAGGATCCAGCTCCCGGTTCACAAACAGGTTCAGTGTCAGACCGGTTCGGTTCAGATCGAACCAGTTCAGTACGGTTCAAAACGAACCAGACCGATACGACCCAACCAGTTGACTGGGATCGCCACGTCAGCAGAAGTCCACGTCATCAGTGACATGTCAGCAGACTCTAATGACACGTCAACGAAATAATCCACACCAGCAGTGCCACATCAGCACACAGTCCAGTCAGGAACGACACATCCACGTCAGCGTCACAGGATGCTGGCTGTTTTGTCGCGTCAGCTGCCACGTCATCCCCGTTCGTACGCCACGTCAGAAAGTCATCCCATTAAACAGTAACACGTCAGCAATTCTGCACAGTCATCACTGCCATGTATGCAACAACGCGCGTTTCGTTCAAAGCTTGTTTCGTAATTAACTTCTTCGTTTTAAGTCCGAATTAAGTGATTTTTGGTTCGTTAGAATCGTCTTTCAATTCCCTACAACATGGAAACAAAAAATCCAGTGTACTAGAAACTTGGATGTGCACTTAGAGCAGTAACATGATCGGGTTCGAGGTTCGTGGACAACGACATGATCGGGTTCAAGGTTCGTGGATAGCGACATGATCGAGAGTTCAAGATAAGCATTGCTTAGACCCCTCAATATTTAGCCTTGCATCAAATCGCAAGCACCTAAAGCCTCACCTTGCACGTGAGCACTTAAGTCTTGCTTTCGCAAGCATAAAATCTCGTCTTGCACGCGAGTATGAAAGACTTGTACCTTGGTAAGCATAAAGTATCTTCTCAACCACGAGCCCAACCCCCGATGTTGCTCCAAAGACTCGTACTCAACACAAGAAATACAGCCAGCCTTCCCGAGCAGCGAGCGCTACAGCCTTGTTACGTCGCGAGCAAAAAGCCTTGCCCCAGCTGCAAGCACATTACTTTTCACTTAAGACTAGACTAGCTCTCGAGCATCAAAAGTCCACCACGTGGCAAAAAGTCTCGCCTAACACGTGAGCAATATATTTTTTTTTTTTACTTTTCATTTTTTTTTTGCAGGTAATTACAGCTGAGGGCGTCTTCGCAATATATCTACTCACGCTTGGGGGCGAGTTTCATCATTAACGTTCGACGCAAAAGGATAAACAATTTTCTTAACCACCAACAAGTTGGCGGTTAAGAGGGGGCGATGTTTGTACCGTGTATTTTATACACGGTGAGCCCGTCTAGCCAGCCCATAACGGAAGATTCTAGAAGTTTCCCGAAAGCTTGTTTCCCAAGTTGCTTGCACATGAAGTTTACATCAAAATTAGGGTTACATAAATCTATAAATACATGTATCCTAAACCCAAGAATAGAGGGAATATTAGGTTAGCTAACCCGGAGAAAAACACCCTTGTATCAAATACATCAATAAAATACCTCTCCTTTCTTCCGTGGATGTAGGAAACACATTCCGAACCACGTAAATTCTTGTCTTCTTATTTATTTTTGATCGTTTTTCTAACCCTAATCATCATCAAATCATCGTGTTTAGTGCCTAGAATTTATTTTGGGTACAAACATTGGCGCCGACTAAGGGGATTCGAGTAAAACGATCGTGTTTACCAGTTAGAGAAGCCTCAGAAAAATCATGAACGAGATTCCAACAAAAATCAGCAAGAAAAAATAAAAAAATAGGGTTCTTACGTAACTGTTGCGAAGGTTGAAGAAACGTTGCAAACAGTTACAGAAACCGTTGCGAAGGCAGTAATAGAAGCTTTGCAGCACAGTAAGAGATATAAATGTTGCAAAAATCATTACAAAAGCACTTATCCTGTACAACCCTATAAGTCCAGCTTCCTGTACAGCTTCAGATCCAGCGAATCATGTCCGTCAGATATAGAAGACTTGACCGTAATATCTGCCTAGCCAAGGATCCAGCTCCCGGTTCACAAACAGGTTCAGTGTCAGACCGGTTCGGTTCAGATCGAACCAGTTCAGTACGGTTCAAAACGAACCAGACCGATACGACCCAACCAGTTGACTGGGATCGCCACATCAGCAGAAGTCCACGTCATCAGTGACATGTCAGCAGACTCTAATGACACGTCAACGAAATAATCCACACCAGCAGTGCCACATCAGCACACAGTCCAGTCAGGAACGACACATCCACGTCAGCGTCACAGGATGCTGGCTGTTTTGTCGCGTCAGCTGCCACGTCATCCCCGTTCGTACGCCACGTCAGAAAGTCATCCCATTAAACAGTAACACGTCAGCAATTCTGCACAGTCATCACTGCCATGTATGCAACAACGCGCGTTTCGTTCAAAGCTTGTTTCGTAATTAACTTCTTCGTTTTAAGTCCGAATTAAGTGATTTTTGGTTCGTTAGAATCGTCTTTCAATTCCCTACAACATGGAAACAAAAAATCCAGTGTACTAGAAACTTGGATGTGCACTTAGAGCAGTAACATGATCGGGTTCGAGGTTCGTGGACAACGACATGATCGGGTTCAAGGTTCGTGGATAGCGACATGATCGAGAGTTCAAGATAAGCATTGCTTAGACCCCTCAATATTTAGCCTTGCATCAAATCGCAAGCACCTAAAGCCTCACCTTGCACGTGAGCACTTAAGTCTTGCTTTCGCAAGCATAAAATCTCGTCTTGCACGCGAGTATGAAAGACTTGTACCTTGGTAAGCATAAAGTATCTTCTCAACCACGAGCCCAACGCCCGATGTTGCTCCAAAGACTCGTACTCAACACAAGAAATACATCCAGCCTTCCCGAGCAGCGAGCGCTACAGCCTTGTTACGTCGCGAGCAAAAATCCTTGCGCCAGCCGCAAGCACATTACGTTTCACTTAAGACTAGACTAGCTCTCGAGCATCAAAAGTCCACCACGTGGCAAAAAGTCTCGCCTAGCACGTGAGCAATATATATATTTTTTTTTACTTTTCATTTTTTTTTTGCAGGTAATTACAGCTGAGGGCGTCTTCAAAATATTTCTACTCACGCTTGGGGGCGAGTTTCATCATTAAAGTTCGACGCAAAAGGATAAACAATTTTCTTAACCACTAACAAGTTGGAGGTTAAGAGGGGGCGATGTTTGTACCGTGTATTTTATACACGGTGAGCCCGCAATCAAGCCCGTCTAGCCAGCCCATGACGGAAGATTCTAGAAGTTTCCCGAAGGCTTGTTTCCCAAGTTGCTTGCACATGAAGTTTACATCAAAATTAGGGTTACATAAACTCTATAAATACATGTATCCTAAACCCAAGAATAGAGGGAATATTAGGTTAGCTAACCCGGAGAAAAACACCCTTTTATCAAATACATCAATAAAATACCTCTCCGTTCTTCCGTGGATGCAGGCAACACATTCCGAACCACGTAAATTCTTGTCTTCTTATTTATTTTTGATCGTTTTTCTAACCCTAATCATCATCAAATCATCGTGTTTAGTGCCTAGAATTTATTTTGGGTACAAACATTGGCGCCGACTAAGGGGATTCGAGTAAAACGATCGTGTTTACCAGTGAGAGAAGCCTCAGAAAAATCATGAACGAGATTCCAACAAAAATCAGCAAGAAAAAATTAAAAAATAGGGTTCTTACGTAACTGTTGCGAAGGTTGAAGAAACGTTGCAAACAGTTACAGAAACCGTTGCGAAGGCAGTAGTAGAAGCTTTGCAGCACAGTAACAGATATAAATGTTGCAAAAATCATTACAAAAGCACTTATCCTGTACAACCCTATAAGTCCAGCTTCCTGTACAGCTTCAGATCCAGCGAATCACGTCCGTCAGATATATAAGATCTTGACCGTAAGATCTGCCTAGCCAAGGATCCATCTCCCGGTTCACAAACAGGTTCAGTGTCAGACCGGTTCGGTTCAGATCGAACCAGTTCAGTACGGTTCAAAACGAACCAGACCGATACGGCCCAACCAGTTGACTGGGATCGCCACGTCAGCAGAAGTCCACGTCATCAGTGAATGTCAGCAGACTCTAATGACACGTCAACGGAATAATCCACACCAGCAGTGCCACATCAGCACACAGTCCAGTCAGGAACGACACATCATCAAATTTTGCCACGTCAGCGTCACAGGATGCTGGCTGTTTTGCCGCGTCAGCTGCAACGTCAGCCCCGTTCGTACGCCACGTCAGAAAGTCATCCCAATAAACAGTAACACGTCAGCAATTCTGCACAGTCATCACTGCCATGTATGCAACAACTCGCGTTTCGTTCAAAGCTTGTTTCGTAATTAACTTCTTCGTTTTAAGTCCGAATTAAGTGATTTTTGGCTCGTTAGAATCGTCTTTCAATTCCCTACAACATGGAAACAAAAAATCCAGTGTACTAGAAACTTGGATGTGCACTTAGAGCAGTAACATGATCGGGTTCGAGGTTCGTGGACAACGACATGATCGGGTTCAAGGTTCGTGGATAGCGACATGCTCGAGAGTTCAAGATAAGCATTGCTTAGACCCCTCAATATTTAGCCTTGCATCAAATCGCAAGCACCTAAAGCCTCACCTTGCACGTGAGCACTTAAGTCTTGCTTTCGCAAGCATAAAATCTCGTCTTGCACGCGAGTATGAAAGACTTGTACCTTGGTAAGCATAAAGTATCTTCTCAACCACGAGCCCAACGCCCGATGTTGCTCCAAAGACTCGTACTCAACACAAGAAATACAGCCAGCCTTCCCGAGCAGCGAGCGCTACAGCCTTGTTACGTCGCGAGCAAAAATCCTTGCGCCAGCCGCAAGCACATTACGTTTCACTTAAGACTAGACTAGCTCTCGAGCATCAAAAGTCCACCACGTGGCAAAAAGTCTCGCCTAGCACGTGAGCAATATATATATTTTTTTTTACTTTTCATTTTTTTTTTTGCAGGTAATTACAGCTGAGGGCGTCTTCAAAATATTTCTACTCACGCTTGGGGGCGAGTTTCATCATTAACGTTCGACGCAAAAGGATAAACAATTTTCTTAACCACTAACAAGTTGGAGGTTAAGAGGGGGCGATGTTTGTACCGTGTATTTTATACACGGTGAGCCCGCAATCAAGCCCGTCTAGCCAGCCCATGACGGAAGATTCTAGAAGTTTCCCGAAGGCTTGTTTCCCAAGTTGCTTGCACATGAATTTTACATCAAAATTAGGGTTACATAAACTCTATAAATACATGTATCCTAAACCCAAGAATAGAGGGAATATTAGGTTAGCTAACCCGGAGAAAAACACCCTTTTATCAAATACATCAATAAAATACCTCTCCGTTCTTCCGTGGATGCAGGCAACACATTCCGAACCACGTAAATTCTTGTCTTCTTATTTATTTTTGATCGTTTTTCTAACCCTAATCATCATCAAATCATCGTGTTTAGTGCCTAGAATTTATTTTGGGTACAAACATTGGCGCCGACTAAGGGGATTCGAGTAAAACGATCGTGTTTACCAGTGAGAGAAGCCTCAGAAAAATCATGAACGAGATTCCAACAAAAATCAGCAAGAAAAAATTAAAAAATAGGGTTCTTACGTAACTGTTGCGAAGGTTGAAGAAACGTTGCAAACAGTTACAGAAACCGTTGCGAAGGCAGTAGTAGAAGCTTTGCAGCACAGTAACAGATATAAATGTTGCAAAAATCATTACAAAAGCACTTATCCTGTACAACCCTATAAGTCCAGCTTCCTGTACAGCTTCAGATCCAGCGAATCATGTCCGTCAGATATATAAGATCTTGACCGTAAGATCTGCCTAGCCAAGGATCCATCTCCCGGTTCACAAACAGGTTCAGTGTCAGACCGGTTCGGTTCAGATCGAACCAGTTCAGTACGGTTCAAAACGAACCAGACCGATACGGCCCAACCAGTTGACTGGGATCGCCACGTCAGCAGAAGTCTACGTCATCAGTGAATGTCAGCAGACTCTAATGACACGTCAACGGAATAATCCACACCAGCAGTGCCACATAAGCACACAGTCCAATCAGGAACGACACATCATCAAATTTTGCCACGTCAGCGTCACAGGATGCTGGCTGTTTTGCCGCGTCAGCTGCCATGTCAGCCCCGTTCGTACGCCACATCAGAAAGTCATCCCAATAAACAGTAACACGTCAGCAATTCTGCACAGTCATCACTGCCATGTATGCAACAACTCGCGTTTCGTTCAAAGCTTGTTTCGTAATTAACTTCTTCGTTTTAAGTCCGAATTAAGTGATTTTTGGCTCGTTAGAATCGTCTTTCAATTCCCTACAACATGGAAACAAAAAATCCAGTGTACTAGAAACTTGGATGTGCACTTAGAGCAGTAACATGATCGGGTTCGAGGTTCGTGGACAACGACATGATCGGGTTCAAGGTTCGTGGATAGCGACATGATCGAGAGTTCAAGATAAGCATTGCTTAGACCCCTCAATATTTAGCCTTGCATCAAATCGCAAGCACCTAAAGCCTCACCTTGCACGTGAGCACTTAAGTCTTGCTTTCGCAAGCATAAAATCTCGTCTTGCACGCGAGTATGAA
>NW_020620936.1:255427-264909 GCF_003573695.1 Papaver somniferum | reverse complement strand
CGAACCACGTAAATTCTTGTCTTCTTATTTATTTTTGATCGTTTTTCTAACCCTAATCATCATCAAATCATCGTGTTTAGTGCCTAGAATTTATTTTGGGTACAAACATTGGCGCCGACTAAGGGGATTCGAGTAAAACGATCGTGTTTACCAGTGAGAGAAGCCTCAGAAAAATCATGAACGAGATTCCAACAAAAATCAGCAAGAAAAAATTAAAAAATAGGGTTCTTACGTAACTGTTGCGAAGGTTGAAGAAACGTTGCAAACAGTTACAGAAACCGTTGCGAAGGCAGTAGTAGAAGCTTTGCAGCACAGTAACAGATATAAATGTTGCAAAAATCATTACAAAAGCACTTATCCTGTACAACCCTATAAGTCCAGCTTCCTGTACAGCTTCAGATCCAGCTAATAATGTCCGTCAGATATATAAGATCTTGACCGTAAGATCTGCCTAGCCAAGGATCCAGCTCCCGATTCACAAACAGGTTCAGTGTCAGACCGGTTCGGTTCAGATCGAACCAGTTCAGTATGGTTCAAAACTAACCAGACCGATACGGCCCAACCAGTTGACTGGGCTCGCCACGTCAGCAGAAGTCCACGTCATCAGTGACATGTCAGCAGACTCTAATGACACGTCAACGGAATAATCCACACCAGCAGTGCCACATCAGCACACAGTCCAGTCAGGAACGACACATCATCAAATTTTGCCACGTCAGCGTCACAGGATGCTGACTATTTTGCCGCGTCAGCTGCCACGTCAGCCACGTCAGCTGCCACGTCAGCCACGTCAGAAAGTCATCCCAATAAACAGTAACACGTCAGCAATTCTGCACAGTCATCACTGCCATGTATGCAACAGCGCGCGTTTCGTTCAAAGCTTGTTTCGTCAATAACTTCTTCGTTTTAAGTCCGAATTAAGTGATTTTTGGCTCGTTAGAATCGTCTTTCAATTCCCTACAACATGGAAACAAGAAATCCAGTGTACTAGAAACTTGGATGTGCACTTAGAGCAGTAACATGATCGGGTTCGAGGTTCGTGGACAACGACATGATCGGGTTCAAGGTTCGTGGATAGCGACATGATCGAGAGTTCAAGATAAGCATTGCTTAGACCCCTCAATATTTAGCCTTGCATCAAATCGCAAGCACCTAAAGCCTCACCTTGCACGTGAGCACTTAAGTCTTGCTTTCGCAAGCATAAAATCTCGTCTTGCACGCGAGTATGAAAGACTTGTACCTTGGTAAGCATAAAGTATCTTCTCAACCACGAGCCCAACCCCCGATGTTGCTCCAAAGACTCGTACTCAACACAAGAAATACAGCCAGCCTTCCCGAGCAGCGAGCGCTACAGCCTTGTTACGTCGCGAGCAAAAAGCCTTGCCCCAGCTGCAAGCACATTACTTTTCACTTAAGACTAGACTAGCTCTCGAGCATCAAAAGTCCACCACGTGGCAAAAAGTCTCGCCTAACACGTGAGCAATATATTTTTTTTTTTTACTTTTCATTTTTTTTTTGCAGGTAATTACAGCTGAGGGCGTCTTCGCAATATATCTACTCACGCTTGGGGGCGAGTTTCATCATTAACGTTCGACGCAAAAGGATAAACAATTTTCTTAACCACCAACAAGTTGGCGGTTAAGAGGGGGCGATGTTTGTACCGTGTATTTTATACACGGTGAGCCCGTCTAGCCAGCCCATAACGGAAGATTCTAGAAGTTTCCCGAAAGCTTGTTTCCCAAGTTGCTTGCACATGAAGTTTACATCAAAATTAGGGTTACATAAATCTATAAATACATGTATCCTAAACCCAAGAATAGAGGGAATATTAGGTTAGCTAACCCGGAGAAAAACACCCTTTTATCAAATACATCAATAAAATACCTCTCCGTTCTTCCGTGGATGCAGGCAACACATTCCGAACCACGTAAATTCTTGTCTTCTTATTTATTTTTGATCGTTTTTCTAACCCTAATCATCATCAAATCATCGTGTTTAGTGCCTAGAATTTATTTTGGGTACAAACATTGGCGCCGACTAAGGGGATTCGAGTAAAACGATCGTGTTTACCAGTGAGAGAAGCCTCAGAAAAATCATGAACGAGATTCCAACAAAAATCAGCAAGAAAAAATTAAAAAATAGGGTTCTTACGTAACTGTTGCGAAGGTTGAAGAAACGTTGCAAACAGTTACAGAAACCGTTGCGAAGGCAGTAGTAGAAGCTTTGCAGCACAGTAACAGATATAAATGTTGCAAAAATCATTACAAAAGCACTTATCCTGTACAACCCTATAAGTCCAGCTTCCTGTACAGCTTCAGATCCAGCTAATCATGTCCGTCAGATATATAAGATCTTGACCGTAAGATCTGCCTAGCCAAGGATCCAGCTCCCGATTCACAAACAGGTTCAGTGTCAGACCGGTTCGGTTCAGATCGAACCAGTTCAGTATGGTTCAAAACGAACCAGACCGATACGGCCCAACCAGTTGACTGGGCTCGCCACGTCAGCAGAAGTCCACGTCATCAGTGACATGTCAGCAGACTCTAATGACACGTCAACGGAATAATCCACACCAGCAGTGCCACATCAGCACACAGTCCAGTCAGGAACGACACATCATCAAATTTTGCCACGTCAGCGTCACAGGATGCTGACTATTTTGCCGCGTCAGCTGCCACGTCAGCCACGTCAGCCACGTCAGAAAGTCATCCCAATAAACAGTAACACGTCAGCAATTCTGCACAGTCATCACTGCCATGTATGCAACAACGCGCGTTTCGTTTAAAGCTTGTTTCGTCAATAACTTCTTCGTTTTAAGTCCGAATTAAGTGATTTTTGGCTCGTTAGAATCGTCTTTCAATTCCCTACAACATGGAAACAAAAAATCCAGTGTACTAGAAACTTGGATGTGCACTTAGAGCAGTAACATGATCGGGTTCGAGGTTCGTGGACAACGACATGATCGGGTTCAAGGTTCGTGGATAGCGACATGATCGAGAGTTCAAGATAAGCATTGCTTAGACCCCTCAATATTTAGCCTTGCATCAAATCGCAAGCACCTAAAGCCTCACCTTGCACGTGAGCACTTAAGTCTTGCTTTCGCAAGCATAAAATCTCGTCTTGCACGCGAGTATGAAAGACTTGTACCTTGGTAAGCATAAAGTATCTTCTCAACCACGAGCCCAACGCCGATGTTGGTCCAAAGACTTGTACTCAACACAAGAAATACAGCCAGCCTTCCCGAGCAGCGAGCGCTACACCCTTGTTACGTCGCGAGCAAAAAGCCTTGCCCCATCCGCAAGCACATTACGTTTCACTTAAGACTAGACTAGCTCTCGAGCATCAAAAGTCCACCACGTGGCAAAAAGTCTCGCCTAGCACGTGAGCAATATATTTTTTTTTTTTACTTTTCATTTTTTTTTTGCAGGTAATTACAGCGGAGGGCGTCTTCGCAATATCTCTACTCACGCTTGGGGGCGAGTTTCATCATCAACGTTCGACGCAAAAGGATAAACAATTTTCATAACCACCAACAAGTTGGAGGTTAAGAGGGGGCGATGTTTGTACCGTGTATTTTATACACGGTGAGCCCGTCTAGCCAGCCCATGACGGAAGATTCTAGAAGTTTCCCGAAGGCTTGTTTCCCAAGTTGCTTGCACATGAAGTTTACATCAAAATTAGGGTTACATAAACTCTATAAATACATGTATCCTAAACCCAAGAATAGAGGGAATATTAGGTTAGCTAACCCGGAGAAAAACACCCTTGTATCAAATACATCAATAAAATACCTCTCCGTTCTTTCGTGGATGTAGGTAACACATTCCGAACCACGTAAATTCTTGTCTTCTTATTTATTTTTGATCGTTTTTCTAACCCTAATCATCATCAAATCATCGTGTTTAGTGCCTAGAATTTATTTTGGGTACAAACATTGGCGCCGACTAAGGGGATTCGAGTAAAACGATCGTGTTTACCAGTGAGAGAAGCCTCAGAAAAATCATGAACGAGATTCCAACAAAAATCAGCAAGAAAAAATAAAAAAATAGGGTTCTTACGTTACTGTTGCGAAGGTTGAAGAAACGTTGCAAACAGTTACAGAAACCGTTGTGAAGGCAGTAGTAGAAGCTTTGCAGCACAGTAAGAGATATAAATGTTGCAAAAATCATTACAAAAGAACTTATCCTGTACAACCCTATAAGTCCAGCTTCCTGTACAGCTTCAGATCCAGCGAATCATGTCCGTCAGATATAGAAGATCTTGACCGTAAGATCTGTCTAGCCAGGATCCAGCTCCCGGTTCACAAACAGGTTCAGTGTCAGACCGGTTCGGTTCAGATCGAACCAGTTCAGTACGGTTCAAAACGAACCAGACCGATACGGCCCAACCAGTTGACTGGGCTCGCCACGTCAGCAGAAGTCCACGTCATCAGTGACATGTCATCAGACTCTAATGACACGTCAACGGAATAATCCACACCAGCAGTGCCACATCAGCACACAGTCCAGTCAGGAACGACACATCATCAAATTTTGCCACGTCAGCGTCACAGGATGCTGGACGTTTTGCCGCGTCAGCTGCCACGTACGCCATGTCAGAAAGTCATCCCAATAAACAGTAACACGTCAGCAATTCTGCACAGTCATCACTGCCATGTATGCAACAACGCGGGTTTCGTTCAAAGCTTGTTTCGTCAATAACTTCTTCGTTTTAAGTCCGAATTAAGTGATTTTTGGCTCGTTAGAATCGTCTTTCAATTCCCTACAACATGGAAACAAGAAATCCAGTGTACTAGAAACTTGGATGTGCACTTAGAGCAGTAACATGATCGGGTTCGAGGTTCGTGGACAACGACATGATCGGGTTCAAGGTTCGTGGATAGCGACATGATCGAGAGTTCAAGATAAGCATTGCTTAGACCCCTCAATATTTAGCCTTGCATCAAATCGCAAGCACCTAAAGCCTCACCTTGCACGTGAGCACTTAAGTCTTGCTTTCGCAAGCATAAAATCTCGTCTTGCACGCGAGTATGAAAGACTTGTACCTTGGTAAGCATAAATTATCTTCTCAACCACGAGCCCAACCCCCGATGTTGCTCCAAAGACTCGTACTCAACACAAGAAATACAGCCAGCCTTCCCGAGCAGCGAGCGCTACAGCCTTGTTACGTCGCGAGCAAAAATCCTTGCCCCAGCTGCAAGCACATTACTTTTCACTTAAGACTAGACTAGCTCTCGAGCATCAAAAGTCCACCACGTGGCAAAAAGTCTCGCCTAACACGTGAGCAATATATTTTTTTTTTTTACTTTTCATTTTTTTTTTTGCAGGTAATTACAGCTGAGGGCGTCTTCGCAATATATCTACTCACGCTTGGGGGCGAGTTTCATCATTAACGTTCGACGCAAAAGGATAAACAATTTTCTTAACCACCAACAAGTTGGCGGTTAAGAGGGGGCGATGTTTGTACCGTGTATTTTATACACGGTGAGCCCGTCTAGCCAGCCCATAACGGAAGATTCTAGAAGTTTCCCGAAAGCTTGTTTCCCAAGTTGCTTGCACATGAAGTTTACATCAAAATTAGGGTTACATAAATCTATAAATACATGTATCCTAAACCCAAGAATAGAGGGAATATTAGGTTAGCTAACCCGGAGAAAAACACCCTTTTATCAAATACATCAATAAAATACCTCTCCGTTCTTCCGTGGATGCAGGAAACACATTCCGAACCACGTAAATTCTTGTCTTCTTATTTATTTTTGATCGTTTTTCTAACCCTAATCATCATCAAATCATCGTGTTTAGTGCCTAGAATTTATTTTGGGTACAAACATTGGCGCCGACTAAGGGGATTCGAGTAAAACGATCGTGTTTACCAGTGAGAGAAGCCTCAGAAAAATCATGAACGAGATTCCAACAAAAATCAGCAAGAAAAAATTAAAAAATAGGGTTCTTACGTAACTGTTGCGAAGGTTGAAGAAACGTTGCAAACAGTTACAGAAACCGTTGCGAAGGCAGTAGTAGAAGCTTTGCAGCACAGTAACAGATATAAATGTTGCAAAAATCATTACAAAAGCACTTATCCTGTACAACCCTATAAGTCCAGCTTCCTGTACAGCTTCAGATCCAGCTAATCATGTCCGTCAGATATATAAGATCTTGACCGTAAGATCTGCCTAGCCAAGGATCCAGCTCCCGATTCACAAACAGGTTCAGTGTCAGACCGGTTCGGTTCAGATCGAACCAGTTCAGTATGGTTCAAAACTAACCAGACCGATACGGCCCAACCAGTTGACTGGGCTCGCCACGTCAGCAGAAGTCCACGTCATCAGTGACATGTCAGCAGACTCTAATGACACGTCAACGGAATAATCCACACCAGCAGTGCCACATCAGCACACAGTCCAGTCAGGAACGACACATCATCAAATTTTGCCACGTCAGCGTCACAGGATGCTGACTATTTTGCCGCGTCAGCTGCCACGTCAGCCACGTCAGCTGCCACGTCAGCCACGTCAGAAAGTCATCCCAATAAACAGTAACACGTCAGCAATTCTGCACAGTCATCACTGCCATGTATGCAACAGCGCGCGTTTCGTTCAAAGCTTGTTTCGTCAATAACTTCTTCGTTTTAAGTCCGAATTAAGTGATTTTTGGCTCGTTAGAATCGTCTTTCAATTCCCTACAACATGGAAACAAGAAATCCAGTGTACTAGAAACTTGGATGTGCACTTAGAGCAGTAACATGATCGGGTTCGAGGTTCGTGGACAACGACATGATCGGGTTCAAGGTTCGTGGATAGCGACATGATCGAGAGTTCAAGATAAGCATTGCTTAGACCCCTCAATATTTAGCCTTGCATCAAATCGCAAGCACCTAAAGCCTCACCTTGCACGTGAGCACTTAAGTCTTGCTTTCGCAAGCATAAAATCTCGTCTTGCACGCGAGTATGAAAGACTTGTACCTTGGTAAGCATAAAGTATCTTCTCAACCACGAGCCCAACCCCCGATGTTGCTCCAAAGACTCGTACTCAACACAAGAAATACAGCCAGCCTTCCCGAGCAGCGAGCGCTACAGCCTTGTTACGTCGCGAGCAAAAAGCCTTGCCCCAGCTGCAAGCACATTACTTTTCACTTAAGACTAGACTAGCTCTCGAGCATCAAAAGTCCACCACGTGGCAAAAAGTCTCGCCTAACACGTGAGCAATATATTTTTTTTTTTTACTTTTCATTTTTTTTTTGCAGGTAATTACAGCTGAGGGCGTCTTCGCAATATATCTACTCACGCTTGGGGGCGAGTTTCATCATTAACGTTCGACGCAAAAGGATAAACAATTTTCTTAACCACCAACAAGTTGGCGGTTAAGAGGGGGCGATGTTTGTACCGTGTATTTTATACACGGTGAGCCCGTCTAGCCAGCCCATAACGGAAGATTCTAGAAGTTTCCCGAAAGCTTGTTTCCCAAGTTGCTTGCACATGAAGTTTACATCAAAATTAGGGTTACATAAATCTATAAATACATGTATCCTAAACCCAAGAATAGAGGGAATATTAGGTTAGCTAACCCGGAGAAAAACACCCTTGTATCAAATACATCAATAAAATACCTCTCCTTTCTTCCGTGGATGTAGGAAACACATTCCGAACCACGTAAATTCTTGTCTTCTTATTTATTTTTGATCGTTTTTCTAACCCTAATCATCATCAAATCATCGTGTTTAGTGCCTAGAATTTATTTTGGGTACAAACATTGGCGCCGACTAAGGGGATTCGAGTAAAACGATCGTGTTTACCAGTTAGAGAAGCCTCAGAAAAATCATGAACGAGATTCCAACAAAAATCAGCAAGAAAAAATAAAAAAATAGGGTTCTTACGTAACTGTTGCGAAGGTTGAAGAAACGTTGCAAACAGTTACAGAAACCGTTGCGAAGGCAGTAATAGAAGCTTTGCAGCACAGTAAGAGATATAAATGTTGCAAAAATCATTACAAAAGCACTTATCCTGTACAACCCTATAAGTCCAGCTTCCTGTACAGCTTCAGATCCAGCGAATCATGTCCGTCAGATATAGAAGACTTGACCGTAATATCTGCCTAGCCAAGGATCCAGCTCCCGGTTCACAAACAGGTTCAGTGTCAGACCGGTTCGGTTCAGATCGAACCAGTTCAGTACGGTTCAAAACGAACCAGACCGATACGACCCAACCAGTTGACTGGGATCGCCACATCAGCAGAAGTCCACGTCATCAGTGACATGTCAGCAGACTCTAATGACACGTCAACGAAATAATCCACACCAGCAGTGCCACATCAGCACACAGTCCAGTCAGGAACGACACATCCACGTCAGCGTCACAGGATGCTGGCTGTTTTGTCGCGTCAGCTGCCACGTCATCCCCGTTCGTACGCCACGTCAGAAAGTCATCCCATTAAACAGTAACACGTCAGCAATTCTGCACAGTCATCACTGCCATGTATGCAACAACGCGCGTTTCGTTCAAAGCTTGTTTCGTAATTAACTTCTTCGTTTTAAGTCCGAATTAAGTGATTTTTGGTTCGTTAGAATCGTCTTTCAATTCCCTACAACATGGAAACAAAAAATCCAGTGTACTAGAAACTTGGATGTGCACTTAGAGCAGTAACATGATCGGGTTCGAGGTTCGTGGACAACGACATGATCGGGTTCAAGGTTCGTGGATAGCGACATGATCGAGAGTTCAAGATAAGCATTGCTTAGACCCCTCAATATTTAGCCTTGCATCAAATCGCAAGCACCTAAAGCCTCACCTTGCACGTGAGCACTTAAGTCTTGCTTTCGCAAGCATAAAATCTCGTCTTGCACGCGAGTATGAAAGACTTGTACCTTGGTAAGCATAAAGTATCTTCTCAACCACGAGCCCAACCCCCGATGTTGCTCCAAAGAC
Organism: Papaver somniferum; assembly: GCF_003573695.1. Classification (NCBI taxonomy): domain Eukaryota; kingdom Viridiplantae; phylum Streptophyta; class Magnoliopsida; order Ranunculales; family Papaveraceae; genus Papaver; species Papaver somniferum. The sequence continues at coordinate 255,986 of NW_020620936.1, read as the reverse complement.
TCGTACTCAACACAAGAAATACAGCCAGCCTTCCCGAGCAGCGAGCGCTACAGCCTTGTTACGTCGCGAGCAAAAAGCCTTGCCCCAGCTGCAAGCACATTACTTTTCACTTAAGACTAGACTAGCTCTCGAGCATCAAAAGTCCACCACGTGGCAAAAAGTCTCGCCTAACACGTGAGCAATATATTTTTTTTTTTTACTTTTCATTTTTTTTTTGCAGGTAATTACAGCTGAGGGCGTCTTCGCAATATATCTACTCACGCTTGGGGGCGAGTTTCATCATTAACGTTCGACGCAAAAGGATAAACAATTTTCTTAACCACCAACAAGTTGGCGGTTAAGAGGGGGCGATGTTTGTACCGTGTATTTTATACACGGTGAGCCCGTCTAGCCAGCCCATAACGGAAGATTCTAGAAGTTTCCCGAAAGCTTGTTTCCCAAGTTGCTTGCACATGAAGTTTACATCAAAATTAGGGTTACATAAATCTATAAATACATGTATCCTAAACCCAAGAATAGAGGGAATATTAGGTTAGCTAACCCGGAGAAAAACACCCTT
>NW_020620936.1:191026-255417 GCF_003573695.1 Papaver somniferum | reverse complement strand
TTTTGCCGCGTCAGCTGCCACGTCAGCCACGTCAGCTGCCACGTCAGCCACGTCAGAAAGTCATCCCAATAAACAGTAACACGTCAGCAATTCTGCACAGTCATCACTGCCATGTATGCAACAGCGCGCGTTTCGTTCAAAGCTTGTTTCGTCAATAACTTCTTCGTTTTAAGTCCGAATTAAGTGATTTTTGGCTCGTTAGAATCGTCTTTCAATTCCCTACAACATGGAAACAAGAAATCCAGTGTACTAGAAACTTGGATGTGCACTTAGAGCAGTAACATGATCGGGTTCGAGGTTCGTGGACAACGACATGATCGGGTTCAAGGTTCGTGGATAGCGACATGATCGAGAGTTCAAGATAAGCATTGCTTAGACCCCTCAATATTTAGCCTTGCATCAAATCGCAAGCACCTAAAGCCTCACCTTGCACGTGAGCACTTAAGTCTTGCTTTCGCAAGCATAAAATCTCGTCTTGCACGCGAGTATGAAAGACTTGTACCTTGGTAAGCATAAATTATCTTCTCAACCACGAGCCCAACCCCCGATGTTGCTCCAAAGACTCGTACTCAACACAAGAAATACAGCCAGCCTTCCCGAGCAGCGAGCGCTACAGCCTTGTTACGTCGCGAGCAAAAATCCTTGCCCCAGCTGCAAGCACATTACTTTTCACTTAAGACTAGACTAGCTCTCGAGCATCAAAAGTCCACCACGTGGCAAAAAGTCTCGCCTAACACGTGAGCAATATATTTTTTTTTTTTTACTTTTCATTTTTTTTTTTGCAGGTAATTACAGCTGAGGGCGTCTTCGCAATATATCTACTCACGCTTGGGGGCGAGTTTCATCATTAACGTTCGACGCAAAAGGATAAACAATTTTCTTAACCACCAACAAGTTGGCGGTTAAGAGGGGGCGATGTTTGTACCGTGTATTTTATACACGGTGAGCCCGTCTAGCCAGCCCATAACGGAAGATTCTAGAAGTTTCCCGAAAGCTTGTTTCCCAAGTTGCTTGCACATGAAGTTTACATCAAAATTAGGGTTACATAAATCTATAAATACATGTATCCTAAACCCAAGAATAGAGGGAATATTAGGTTAGCTAACCCGGAGAAAAACACCCTTTTATCAAATACATCAATAAAATACCTCTCCGTTCTTCCGTGGATGCAGGCAACACATTCCGAACCACGTAAATTCTTGTCTTCTTATTTATTTTTGATCGTTTTTCTAACCCTAATCATCATCAAATCATCGTGTTTAGTGCCTAGAATTTATTTTGGGTACAAACATTGGCGCCGACTAAGGGGATTCGAGTAAAACGATCGTGTTTACCAGTGAGAGAAGCCTCAGAAAAATCATGAACGAGATTCCAACAAAAATCAGCAAGAAAAAATTAAAAAATAGGGTTCTTACGTAACTGTTGCGAAGGTTGAAGAAACGTTGCAAACAGTTACAGAAACCGTTGCGAAGGCAGTAGTAGAAGCTTTGCAGCACAGTAACAGATATAAATGTTGCAAAAATCATTACAAAAGCACTTATCCTGTACAACCCTATAAGTCCAGCTTCCTGTACAGCTTCAGATCCAGCGAATCATGTCCGTCAGATATATAAGATCTTGACCGTAAGATCTGCCTAGCCAAGGATCCATCTCCCGGTTCACAAACAGGTTCAGTGTCAGACCGGTTCGGTTCAGATCGAACCAGTTCAGTACGGTTCAAAACGAACCAGACCGATACGGCCCAACCAGTTGACTGGGATCGCCACGTCAGCAGAAGTCTACGTCATCAGTGAATGTCAGCAGACTCTAATGACACGTCAACGGAATAATCCACACCAGCAGTGCCACATAAGCACACAGTCCAATCAGGAACGACACATCATCAAATTTTGCCACGTCAGCGTCACAGGATGCTGGCTGTTTTGCCGCGTCAGCTGCCACGTCAGCCCCGTTCGTACGCCACATCAGAAAGTCATCCCAATAAACAGTAACACGTCAGCAATTCTGCACAGTCATCACTGCCATGTATGCAACAACTCGCGTTTCGTTCAAAGCTTGTTTCGTAATTAACTTCTTCGTTTTAAGTCCGAATTAAGTGATTTTTGGCTCGTTAGAATCGTCTTTCAATTCCCTACAACATGGAAACAAAAAATCCAGTGTACTAGAAACTTGGATGTGCACTTAGAGCAGTAACATGATCGGGTTCGAGGTTCGTGGACAACGACATGATCGGGTTCAAGGTTCGTGGATAGCGACATGATCGAGAGTTCAAGATAAGCATTGCTTAGACCCCTCAATATTTAGCCTTGCATCAAATCGCAAGCACCTAAAGCCTCACCTTGCACGTGAGCACTTAAGTCTTGCTTTCGCAAGCATAAAATCTCGTCTTGCACGCGAGTATGAAAGACTTGTACCTTGGTAAGCATAAAGTATCTTCTCAACCACGAGCCCAACGCCCGATGTTGCTCCAAAGACTCGTACTCAACACAAGAAATACAGCCAGCCTTCCCGAGCAGCGAGCGCTACAGCCTTGTTACGTCGCGAGCAAAAAGCCTTGCCCCAGCCGCAAGCACATTACGTTTCACTTAAGACTAGACTAGCTCTCGAGCATCAAAAGTCCACCACGTGGCAAAAAGTCTCGCCTAGCACGTGAGCAATATATTTTTTTTTTAACTTTTCATTTTTTTTTTGCAGGTAATTGCAGCGGAGGGCGTCTTCGCAATATATCTACTCACGCTTGGGTGCGAGTTTCATCATCAACGTTCGACGCAAAAGGATAAACAATTTTCTTAACCACCAACAAGTTGGAGGTTAAGAGGGGGCGATGTTTGTACCGTGTATTTTATACACGGTGAGCCCGTAATCAAGCCCGTCTAGCCAGCCCATGACGGAAGATTCTAGAAGTTTCCCGAAGGCTTGTTTCCCAAGTTGCTTGCACATGAAGTTTACATCAAAATTAGGGTTACATAAACTCTATAAATACATGTATCCTAAACCCCAGAATAGAGGGAATATTAGGTTAGCTAACCCGGAGAAAAACACCCTTGTATCAAATACATCAATAAAATACCTCTCCGTTCTTCCGTGGATGTAGGCAACACATTTCGAACCACGTAAATTCTTGTCTTCTTATTTATTTTTGATCGTTTTTCTAACCCTAATCATCATCAAATCATCGTGTTTAGTGCCTAGAATTTATTTTGGGTACAAACATTGGCGCCGACTAAGGGGATTCGAGTAAAACGATCGTGTTTACCAGTGAGAGAAGCCTCGGAAAAATCATGAACGAGATTCCAACAAAAATCAGCAAGAAAAAATAAAAAAATAGGGTTCTTACGTAACTGTTGCGAAGGTTGAAGAAACGTTGCAAACAGTTACAGAAACCGTTGCGAAGGCAGTAGTAGAAGCTTTGCAGCACAGTAAGAGATATAAATGTTGCAAAAATCATTACAAAAGCACTTATCCTGTACAACCCTATAAGTCCAGCTTCCTGTACAGCTTCAGATCCAGCGAATCATGTCCGTCAGATATAGAAGATCTTGACCGTAATATCTGCCTAGCCAAGGATCCAGCTCCCGGTTCACAAACAGGTTAAGTGTCAGACCGGTTCGGTTCAGATCGAACCAGTTCAGTACGGTTCAAATCGAACCAGACCGATACGGCCCAACCAGTTGACTGGGATCGCCACGTCAGCAGAAGTCCACGTCATCAGTGACATGTCAGCAGACTCTAATGACACATCAACGAAATAATCCACACCAGCAGTGCCACATCAGCACACAGTCCAGTCAGGAACGACACATCCACGTCAGCGTCACAGGATGCTGGCTGTTTTGTCGCGTCAGCTGCCACGTCATCCCCGTTCGTACGCCACGTCAGAAAGTCATCCCATTAAACAGTAACACGTCAGCAATTCTGCACAGTCATCACTGCCATGTATGCAACAACGCGCGTTTCGTTCAAAGCTTGTTTCGTAATTAACTTCTTCGTTTTAAGTCCGAATTAAGTGATTTTTGGTTCGTTAGAATCGTCTTTCAATTCCCTACAACATGGAAACAAAAAATCCAGTGTACTAGAAACTTGGAAGTGCACTTAGAGCAGTAACATGATCGGGTTCGAGGTTCGTGGACAACGACATGATCGGGTTCAAGGTTCGTGGATAGCGACATGATCGAGAGTTCAAGATAAGCATTGCTTAGACCCCTCAATATTTAGCCTTGCATCAAATCGCAAGCACCTAAAGCCTCACCTTGCACGTGAGCACTTAAGTCTTGCTTTCGCAAGCATAAAATCTCGTCTTGCACGCGAGTATGAAAGACTTGTATCTTGGTAAGCATAAAGTATCTTCTCAACCACGAGCCCAACACCCGATGTTGGTCCAAAGACTCGTACTCAACACAAGAAATACAGCCAGCCTTCCCGAGCAGCGAGCGCTACACCCTTGTTACGTCGCGAGCAAAAAGCCTTGCCCCAGCCGCAAGCACATTACGTTTCACTTAAGACTAGACTAGCTCTCGAGCATCAAAAGTCCACCACGTGGCAAAAAGTCTCGCCTAGCACGTGAGCAATATATTTTTTTTTTTTTTACTTTTCATTTTTTTTTTGCAGGTAATTACAGCGGAGGGCGTCTTCGCAATATCTCTACTCACGCTTGGGGGCAAGTTTCATCATCAACGTTCGACGCAAAAGGATAAACAATTTTCTTAACCACCAACAAGTTGGAGGTTAAGAGGAGGCGATGTTTGTACCGTGTATTTTATACACGGTGAGCCCGTAATCAAGCCCGTCTAGCCAGCCCATGACGGAAGATTCTAGAAGTTTCTCGAAGGCTTGTTTCCCAAGTTGCTTGCACATGAAGTTTACATCAAAATTAGGGTTACATAAACTCTATAAATACATGTATCCTAAACCCAAGAATAGAGGGAATATTAGGTTAGCTAACCCGGAGAAAAACACCCTTGTATCAAATACATCAATAAAATACCTCTCCGTTCTTCCGTGGATGTAGGAAACACATTCCGAACCACGTAAATTCTTGTCTTCTTATTTATTTTTGATCGTTTTTCTAACCCTAATCATCATCAAATCATCGTGTTTAGTGCCTAGAATTTATTTTGGGTACAAACATTGGCGCCGACTAAGGGGATTCGAGTAAAACGATCGTGTTTACCAGTGAGAGAAGCCTCAGAAAAATCATGAACGAGATTCCAACAAAAATCAGCAAGAAAAAATAAAAAAATAGGGTTCTTACGTAACTGTTGCGAAGGTTGAAGAAACGTTGCAAACAGTTACAGAAACCGTTGCGAAGGCAATAGTAGAAGCTTTGCAGCACAGTAAGGGATATAAATGTTGCAAAAATCATTACAAAAGCACTTATCCTGTACAACCCTATAAGTCCAGCTTCCTGTACAGCTTCAGATCCAGCGAATCATGTCCGTCAGATATATAAGATCTTGACCGTAAGATCTTCCTAGCCAAGGATCCATCTCCCGGTTCACAAACAGGTTCAGTGTCAGACCGGTTCGGTTCAGATCGAACCAGTTCAGTACGGTTCAAAACGAACCAGACCGATACGGCCCAACCAGTTGACTGGGATCGCCACGTCAGCAGAAGTCTACGTCATCAGTGAATGTCAGCAGACTCTAATGACACGTCAACGGAATAATCCACACCAGCAGTGCCACATAAGCACACAGTCCAATCAGGAACGACACATCATCAAATTTTGCCACGTCAGCGTCACAGGATGCTGGCTGTTTTGCCGCGTCAGCTGCCATGTCAGCCCCGTTCGTACGCCACTTCAGAAAGTCATCCCAATAAACAGTAACACGTCAGCAATTCTGCACAGTCATCACTGCCATGTATGCAACAACTCGCGTTTCGTTCAAAGCTTGTTTCGTAATTAACTTCTTCGTTTTAAGTCCGAATTAAGTGATTTTTGGCTCGTTAGAATCATCTTTCAATTCCCTACAACATGGAAACAAAAAATCCAGTGTACTAGAAACTTGGATGTGCACTTAGAGCAGTAACATGATCGGGTTCGAGGTTCGTGGACAACGACATGATCGGGTTCAAGGTTCGTGGATAGCGACATGATCGAGAGTTCAAGATAAGCATTGCTTAGACCCCTCAATATTTAGCCTTGCATCAAATCGCAAGCACCTAAAGCCTCACCTTGCACGTGAGCACTTAAGTCTTGCTTTCGCAAGCATAAAATCTCGTCTTGCACGCGAGTATGAAAGACTTGTACCTTGGTAAGCATAAAGTATCTTCTCAACCACGAGCCCAACGCCGATGTTGGTCCAAAGACTTGTACTCAACACAAGAAATACAGCCAGCCTTCCCGAGCAGCGAGCGCTACACCCTTGTTACGTCGCGAGCAAAAAGCCTTGCCCCATCCGCAAGCACATTACGTTTCACTTAAGACTAGACTAGCTCTCGAGCATCAAAAGTCCACCACGTGGCAAAAAGTCTCGCCTAGCACGTGAGCAATATATTTTTTTTTTTTACTTTTCATTTTTTTTTTGCAGGTAATTACAGCGGAGGGCGTCTTCGCAATATCTCTACTCACGCTTGGGGGCAAGTTTCATCATCAACGTTCGACGCAAAAGGATAAACAATTTTGTTAACCACCAACAAGTTGGAGGTTAAGAGGAGGCGATGTTTGTACCGTGTATTTTATACACGGTGAGCCCGTAATCAAGCCCGTCTAGCCAGCCCATGACGGAAGATTCTAGAAGTTCTCGAAGGCTTGTTTCCCAAGTTGCTTGCACATGAAGTTTACATCAAAATTAGGGTTACATAAACTCTATAAATACATGTATCCTAAACCCAAGAATAGAGGGAATATTAGGTTAGCTAACCCGGAGAAAAACACCCTTGTATCAAATACATCAATAAAATACCTCTCCGTTCTTCCGTGGATGTAGGAAACACATTCCGAACCACGTAAATTCTTGTCTTCTTATTTATTTTTGATCGTTTTTCTAACCCTAATCATCATCAAATCATCGTGTTTAGTGCCTAGAATTTATTTTGGGTACAAACATTGGCGCCGACTAAGGGGATTCGAGTAAAACGATCGTGTTTACCAGTGAGAGAAGCCTCAGAAAAATCATGAACGAGATTCCAACAAAAATCAGCAAGAAAAAATAAAAAAATAGGGTTCTTACGTAACTGTTGCGAAGGTTGAAGAAACGTTGCAAACAGTTACAGAAACCGTTGCGAAGGCAATAGTAGAAGCTTTGCAGCACAGTAAGGGATATAAATGTTGCAAAAATCATTACAAAAGCACTTATCCTGTACAACCCTATAAGTCCAGCTTCCTGTACAGCTTCAGATCCAGCGAATCATGTCCGTCAGATATAGAAGATCTTGACCGTAATATCTACCTAGCCAAGGATCCAGCTCCCGGTTCACAAACAGGTTCAGTGTCAGACCGGTTCGGTTCAGATCGAACCAGTTCAGTACGGTTCAAAACGAACCAGACCGATACGGCCCAACCAGTTGACTGGGATCGCCACGTCAGCAGAAGTCCACGTCATCAGTGACATGTCAGCAGACTCTAATGACACGTCAACAAAATAATCCACACCAGCAGTGCCACATCAGCACACAGTCCAGTCAGGAACGACACATCCACGTCAGCGTCACAGGATGCTGGCTGTTTTGCCGCGTCAGCTGCCACGTCATCCCCGTTCGTACGCCACGTCAGAAAGTCATCCCATTAAACAGTAACACGTCAGCAATTCTGCACAGTCATCACTGCCATGTATGCAACAACGCGCGTTTCGTTCAAAGCTTGTTTCGTAATTAACTTCTTCGTTTTAAGTCCGAATTAAGTGATTTTTGGTTCGTTAGAATCGTCTTTCAATTCCCTACAACATGGAAACAAAAAATCCAGTGTACTAGAAACTTGGATGTGCACTTAGAGCAGTAACATGATCGGGTTCGAGGTTCGTGGACAACGACATGATCGGGTTCAAGGTTCGTGGATAGCGACATGATCGAGAGTTCAAGATAAGCATTGCTTAGACCCCTCAATATTTAGCCTTGCATAAAATCGCAAGAACCTAAAGCCTCACCTTGCACGTGAGCACTTAAGTCTTGCTTTCGCAAGCATAAAATCTCGTCTTGCACGCGAGTATGAAAGACTTGTATCTTGGTAAGAATAAAGTATCTTCTCAACCACGAGCCCAACACCCGATGTTGGTCCAAAGACTCGTACTCAACACAAGAAATACAGCCAGCCTTCCCGAGCAGCGAGCGCTACACCCTTGTTACGTCGCGAGCAAAAAGCCTTGCCCCAGCCGCAAGCACATTACGTTTCACTTAAGACTAGACTAGCTCTCGAGCATCAAAAGTCCACCACGTGGCAAAAAGTCTCGCCTAGCACGTGAGCAATATATTTTTTTTTTTTTTACTTTTCATTTTTTTTTTGCAGGTAATTACAGCGGAGGGCGTCTTCGCAATATCTCTACTCACGCTTGGGGGCAAGTTTCATCATCAACGTTCGACGCAAAAGGATAAACAATTTTCTTAACCACCAACAAGTTGGAGGTTAAGAGGAGGCGATGTTTGTACCGTGTATTTTATACACGGTGAGCCCGTAATCAAGCCCGTCTAGCCAGCCCATGACGGAAGATTCTAGAAGTTTCTCGAAGGCTTGTTTCCCAAGTTGCTTGCACATGAAGTTTACATCAAAATTAGGGTTACATAAACTCTATAAATACATGTATCCTAAACCCAAGAATAGAGGGAATATTAGGTTAGCTAACCCGGAGAAAAACACCGTTGTATCAAATACATCAATAAAATACCTCTCCGTTCTTCCGTGGATGTAGGAAACACATTCCGAACCACGTAAATTCTTGTCTTCTTATTTATTTTTGATCGTTTTTCTAACCCTAATCATCATCAAATCATCGTGTTTAGTGCCTAGAATTTGTTTTGGGTACAAACATTGGCGCCGACTAAGGGGATTCGAGTAAAACGATCGTGTTTACCAGTGAGAGAAGCCTCAGAAAAATCATGAACGAGATTCCAACAAAAATCAGCAAGAAAAAATAAAAAAATAGGGTTCTTACGTAACTGTTGCGAAGGTTGAAGAAACGTTGCAAACAGTTACAGAAACCGTTGCGAAGGCAGTAATAGAAGCTTTGCAGCACAGTAAGAGATATAAATGTTGCAAAAATCATTACAAAAGCACTTATCCTGTACAACCCTATAAGTCCAGCTTCCTGTACAGCTTCAGATCCAGCGAATCATGTCCGTCAGATATAGAAGATCTTGACCGTAATATCTGCCTAGCCAAGGATCCAGCTCCCGGTTCACAAACAGGTTCAGTGTCAGACCGGTTCGGTTCAGATCGAACCAGTTCAGTACGGTTCAAAACGAACCAGACCGATACGACCCAACCAGTTGACTGGGATCGCCACGTCAGCAGAAGTCCACGTCATCAGTGACATGTCAGCAGACTCTAATGACACGTCAACGAAATAATCCACACCAGCAGTGCCACATCAGCACACAGTCCAGTCAGGAACGACACATCCACGTCAGCGTCACAGGATGCTGGCTGTTTTGTCGCGTCAGCTGCCACGTCATCCCCGTTCGTACGCCACGTCAGAAAGTCATCCCATTAAACAGTAACACGTCAGCAATTCTGCACAGTCATCACTGCCATGTATGCAACAACGCGCGTTTCGTTCAAAGCTTGTTTCGTAATTAACTTCTTCGTTTTAAGTCCGAATTAAGTGATTTTTGGTTCGTTAGAATCGTCTTTCAATTCCCTACAACATGGAAACAAAAAATCCAGTGTACTAGAAACTTGGATGTGCACTTAGAGCAGTAACATGATCGGGTTCGAGGTTCGTGGACAACGACATGATCGGGTTCAAGGTTCGTGGATAGCGACATGATCGAGAGTTCAAGATAAGCATTGCTTAGACCCCTCAATATTTAGCCTTGCATCAAATCGCAAGCACCTAAAGCCTCACCTTGCACGTGAGCACTTAAGTCTTGCTTTCGCAAGCATAAAATCTCGTCTTGCACGCGAGTATGAAAGACTTGTATCTTGGTAAGCATAAAGTATCTTCTCAACCACGAGCCCAACACCCGATGTTGGTCCAAAGACTCGTACTCAACACAAGAAATACAGCCAGCCTTCCCGAGCAGCGAGCGCTACACCCTTGTTACGTCGCGAGCAAAAAGCCTTGCCCCAGCCGCAAGCACATTACGTTTCACTTAAGACTAGACTAGCTCTCGAGCATCAAAAGTCCACCACGTGGCAAAAAGTCTCGCCTAGCACGTGAGCAATATATTTTTTTTTTTTTTACTTTTCATTTTTTTTTTGCAGGTAATTACAGCGGAGGGCGTCTTCGCAATATCTCTACTCACGCTTGGGGGCAAGTTTCATCATCAACGTTCGACGCAAAAGGATAAACAATTTTCTTAACCACCAACAAGTTGGAGGTTAAGAGGAGGCGATGTTTGTACCGTGTATTTTATACACGGTGAGCCCGTAATCAAGCCCGTCTAGCCAGCCCATGACGGAAGATTCTAGAAGTTTCTCGAAGGCTTGTTTCCCAAGTTGCTTGCACATGAAGTTTACATCAAAATTAGGGTTACATAAACTCTATAAATACATGTATCCTAAACCCAAGAATAGAGGGAATATTAGGTTAGCTAACCCGGAGAAAAACACCGTTGTATCAAATACATCAATAAAATACCTCTCCGTTCTTCCGTGGATGTAGGAAACACATTCCGAACCACGTAAATTCTTGTCTTCTTATTTATTTTTGATCGTTTTTCTAACCCTAATCATCATCAAATCATCGTGTTTAGTGCCTAGAATTTGTTTTGGGTACAAACATTGGCGCCGACTAAGGGGATTCGAGTAAAACGATCGTGTTTACCAGTGAGAGAAGCCTCAGAAAAATCATGAACGAGATTCCAACAAAAATCAGCAAGAAAAAATAAAAAAATAGGGTTCTTACGTAACTGTTGCGAAGGTTGAAGAAACGTTGCAAACAGTTACAGAAACCGTTGCGAAGGCAGTAGTAGAAGCTTTGCAGCACAGTAAGAGATATAAATGTTGCAAAAATCATTACAAAAGCACTTATCCTGTACAACCCTATAAGTCCAGCTTCCTGTACAGCTTCAGATCCAGCGAATCATGTCCGTCAGATATAGAAGATCTTGACCGTAATATCTGCCTAGCCAAGGATCCAGCTCCCGGTTCACAAACAGGTTAAGTGTCAGACCGGTTCGGTTCAGATCGAACCAGTTCAGTACGGTTCAAATCGAACCAGACCGATACGGCCCAACCAGTTGACTGGGATCGCCACGTCAGCAGAAGTCCACGTCATCAGTGACATGTCAGCAGACTCTAATGACACATCAACGAAATAATCCACACCAGCAGTGCCACATCAGCACACAGTCCAGTCAGGAACGACACATCCACGTCAGCGTCACAGGATGCTGGCTGTTTTGTCGCGTCAGCTGCCACGTCAGCCCCGTTCGTACGCCACGTCAGAAAGTCATCCCATTAAACAGTAACACGTCAGCAATTCTGCACAGTCATCACTGCCATGTATGCAACAACGCGCGTTTCGTTCAAAGCTTGTTTCGTAATTAACTTCTTCGTTTTAAGTCCGAATTAAGTGATTTTTGGTTCGTTAGAATCGTCTTTCAATTCCCTACAACATGGAAACAAAAAATCCAGTGTACTAGAAACTTGGATGTGCACTTAGAGCAGTAACATGATCGGGTTCGAGGTTCGTGGACAACGACATGATCGGGTTCAAGGTTCGTGGATAGCGACATGATCGAGAGTTCAAGATAAGCATTGCTTAGACCCCTCAATATTTAGCCTTGCATCAAATCGCAAGCACCTAAAGCCTCACCTTGCACGTGAGCACTTAAGTCTTGCTTTCGCAAGCATAAAATCTCGTCTTGCACGCGAGTATGAAAGACTTGTACCTTGGTAAGCATAAAGTATCTTCTCAACCACGAGCCCAACGCCCGATGTTGCTCCAAAGACTCGTACTCAACACAAGAAATACAACCAGCCTTCCCGAGCAGCGAGCGGTACAGCCTTGTTACGTCGCGAGCAAAAAGCCTTGCGCCAGCCGCAAGCACATTACGTTTCACTTAAGACTAGACTAGCTCTCGAGCATCAAAAGTCCACCACGTGGCAAAAAGTCTCGCCTAGCACGTGAGCAATATATATTTATTTTTTTTACTTTTCATTTTTTTTTTGCAGGTAATTACAGCTGAGGGCGTCTTCGCAATATCTATACTCACGCTTGGGGGCGAGTTTCATCATTAACGTTCGACGCAAAAGGATAAACAATTTTCTTAACCACCAACAAGTTGGAGGTTAAGAGGGGGCGATGTTTGTACCGTGTATTTTATACACGGTGAGCCCGCAATCAAGCCCGTCTAGCCAGCCCATGACGGAAGATTCTAGAAGTTTCCCGAAGGCTTGTTTCCCAAGTTGCTTGCACATGAAGTTTACATCAAAATTAGGGTTACATAAACTCTATAAATACATGTATCCTAAACCCAAGAATAGAGGGAATATTAGGTTAGCTAACCCGGAGAAAAACACCCTTGTATCAAATACATCAATAAAATACCTCTCCGTTCTTCCGTGGATGTAGGCAACACATTCCGAACCACGTAAATTCTTGTCTTCTTATTTATTTTTGATCGTTTTTCTAACCCTAATCATCATCAAATCATCGTGTTTAGTGCCTAGAATTTATTTTGGGTACAAACATTGGCGCCGACTAAGGGGATTCGAGTAAAACGATCGTGTTTACCAGTGAGAGAAGCCTCAGAAAAATCATGAACGAGATTCCAACAAAAATCAGCAAGAAAAAATAAAAAAATAGGGTTCTTATGTAACTGTTGCGAAGGTTGAAGAAACGTTGCAAACAGTTACAGAAACCGTTGCGAAGGCAGTAGTAGAAGCTTTGCAGCACAGTAACAGATATAAATGTTGCAAAAATCATTACAAAAGCACTTATCCTGTACAACCCTATAAGTCCAGCTTCTTGTACAGCTTCAGATCCAGCGAATCATGTCCGTCAGATATAGAAGATCTTGACCGTAAGATCTGCCTAGCCAAGGATCAAGCTCCCGGTTCACAAACAGGTTCAGTGTCAGACCGGTTCGGTTCAGATCGAACCAGTTCAGTACGGTTCAAAACGAACCAGACCGATACGGCCCAACCAGTTGACTGGGCTCGCCACGTCAGCAGAAGTTCACGTCATCAGTGACATGTCAACAGACTCTAATGACACGTCAACGAAATAATCCACACCAGCAGTGCCACATCAGCACACAGTCCAGTCAGGAACGACACATCATCAAATTTTGCCACGTCAGCGTCACAGGATGCTGGCTGTTTTGCCGCGTCAGCTGCCACGTCAGCCCCGTTCGTACGCCACGTCAGAAAGTCATCCCAATAAACAGTAACACGTCAGCAATTCTGCACAGTCATCACTGCCATGTATGCAACAACTCGCGTTTCGTTCAAAGCTTGTTTCGTAATTAACTTCTTCGTTTTAAGTCCGAATTAAGTGATTTTTGGCTCGTTAGAATCGTCTTTCAATTCCCTACAACATGGAAACAAAAAATCCAGTGTACTAGAAACTTGGATGTGCACTTAGAGCAGTAACATGATCGGGTTCGAGGTTCGTGGACAACGACATGATCGGGTTCAAGGTTCGTGGATAGCGACATGATCGAGAGTTCAAGATAAGCATTGCTTAGACCCCTCAATATTTAGCCTTGCATCAAATCGCAAGCACCTAAAGCCTCACCTTGCACGTGAGCACTTAAGTCTTGCTTTCGCAAGCATAAAATCTCGTCTTGCACGCGAGTATGAAAGACTTGTACCTTGGTAAGCATAAAGTATCTTCTCAACCACGAGCCCAACGCCCGATGTTGCTCCAAAGACTCGTACTCAACACAAGAAATACAGCCAGCCTTCCCGAGCAGCGAGCGCTACAGCCTTGTTACGTCGCGAGCAAAAAGCCTTGCGCCAGCCGCAAGCACATTACGTTTCACTTAAGACTAGACTAGCTCTCGAGCATCAAAAGTCCACCACGTGGCAAAAAGTCTCGCCTAGCACGTGAGCAATATATATATTTTTTTTTACTTTTCATTTTTTTTTTTGCAGGTAATTACAGCTGAGGGCGTCTTCAAAATATTTCTACTCACGCTTGGGGGCGAGTTTCATCATTAACGTTCGACGCAAAAGGATAAACAATTTTCTTAACCACCAACAAGTTGGAGGTTAAGAGGGGGCGATGTTTGTACCGTGTATTTTATACACGGTGAGCCCGCAATCAAGCCCGTCTAGCCAGCCCATGACGGAATATTCTAGAAGTTTCCCGAAGGCTTGTTTCCCAAGTTGCTTGCACATGAAGTTTACATCAAAATTAGGGTTACATAAACTCTATAAATACATGTATCCTAAACCCAAGAATAGAGGGAATATTAGGTTAGCTAACCCGGAGAAAAACACCCTTTTATCAAATACATCAATAAATTACCTCTCCGTTCTTCCGTGGATGCAGGCAACACATTCCGAACCATGTAAATTCTTGTCTTCTTATTTATTTTTGATCGTTTTTCTAACCCTAATCATCATCAAATCATCGTGTTTAGTGCCTAGAATTTATTTTGGGTACAAACATTGGCGCCGACTAAGGGGATTCGAGTAAAACGATCGTGTTTACCAGTGAGAGAAGCCTCAGAAAAATCATGAACGAGATTCCAACAAAAATCAGCAAGAAAAAATTAAAAAATAGGGTTCTTACGTAACTGTTGCGAAGGTTGAAGAAACGTTGCAAACAGTTACAGAAACCGTTGCGAAGGCAGTAGTAGAAGCTTTGCAGCACAGTAACAGATATAAATGTTGCAAAAATCATTACAAAAGCACTTATCCTGTACAACCCTATAAGTCCAGCTTCCTGTACAGCTTCAGATCCAGCGAATCATGTCCGTCAGATATATAAGATCTTGACCGTAAGATCTGCCTAGCCAAGGATCCATCTCCCGGTTCACAAACAGGTTCAGTGTCAGACCGGTTCGGTTCAGATCAAACCAGTTCAGTACGGTTCAAAACGAACCAGACCGATACGGCCCAACCAGTTGACTGGGATCGCCACGTCAGCAGAAGTCCACGTCATCAATGAATGTCCGCAGACTCTAATGACACGTCAACGGAATAATCCACACCAGCAGTGCCACATCAGCACACAGTCCAGTCAGGAACGACACATCATCAAATTTTGCCACGTCAGCGTCACATGATGCTGGCTGTTTTGCCGCGTCAGCTGCCACGTCAGCCCCGTTCGTACGCCACGTCAGAAAGTCATCCCAATAAACAGTAACACGTCAGCAATTCTGCACAGTCATCACTGCCATGTATGCAACAACTCGCGTTTCGTTCAAAGCTTGTTTCGTAATTAACTTCTTCGTTTTAAGTCCGAATTAAGTGATTTTTGGCTCGTTAGAATCGTCTTTCAATTCCCTACAACATGGAAACAAAAAATCCAGTGTACTAGAAACTTGGATGTGCACTTAGAGCAGTAACATGATCGGGTTCGAGGTTCGTAGACAACGACATGATCGGGTTCAAGGTTCGTGGATAGCGACATGATCGAGAGTTCAAGATAAGCATTGCTTAGACCCCTCAATATTTAGCCTTGCATCAAATCGCAAGCACCTAAAGCCTCACCTTGCACGTGAGCACTTAAGTCTTGCTTTCGCAAGCATAAAATCTCGTCTTGCACGCGAGTATGAAAGACTTGTACCTTGGTAAGCATAAAGTATCTTCTCAACCACGAGCCCAACGCCCGATGTTGCTCCAAAGACTCGTACTCAACACAAGAAATACAGCCAGCCTTCCCGAGCAGCGAGCGCTACAGCCTTGTTACGTCGCGAGCAAAAATCCTTGCGCCAGCCGCAAGCACATTACGTTTCACTTAAGACTAGACTAGCTCTCGAGCATCAAAAGTCCACCACGTGGCAAAAAGTCTCGCCTAGCACGTGAGCAATATATATATTTTTTTTTACTTTTCATTTTTTTTTTTGCAGGTAATTACAGCTGAGGGCGTCTTCAAAATATTTCTACTCACGCTTGGGGGCGAGTTTCATCATTAACGTTCGACGCAAAAGGATAAACAATTTTCTTAACCACCAACAAGTTGGAGGTTAAGAGGGGGCGATGTTTGTACCGTGTATTTTATACACGGTGAGCCCGCAATCAAGCCCGTCTAGCCAGCCCATGACGGAAGATTCTAGAAGTTTCCCGAAGGCTTGTTTCCCAAGTTGCTTGCACATGAATTTTACATCAAAATTAGGGTTACATAAACTCTATAAATACATGTATCCTAAACCCAAGAATAGAGGGAATATTAGGTTAGCTAACCCGGAGAAAAACACCCTTTTATCAAATACATCAATAAAATACCTCTCCGTTCTTCCGTGGATGCAGGCAACACATTCCGAACCACGTAAATTCTTGTCTTCTTATTTATTTTTGATCGTTTTTCTAACCCTAATCATCATCAAATCATCGTGTTTAGTGCCTAGAATTTATTTTGGGTACAAACATTGGCGCCGACTAAGGGGATTCGAGTAAAACGATCGTGTTTACCAGTGAGAGAAGCCTCAGAAAAATCATGAACGAGATTCCAACAAAAATCAGCAAGAAAAAATTAAAAAATAGGGTTCTTACGTAACTGTTGCGAAGGTTGAAGAAACGTTGCAAACAGTTACAGAAACCGTTGCGAAGGCAGTAGTAGAAGCTTTGCAGCACAGTAACAGATATAAATGTTGCAAAAATCATTACAAAAGCACTTATCCTGTACAACCCTATAAGTCCAGCTTCCTGTACAGCTTCAGATCCAGCGAATCATGTCCGTCAGATATATAAGATCTTGACCGTAAGATCTGCCTAGCCAAGGATCCATCTCCCGGTTCACAAACAGGTTCAGTGTCAGACCGGTTCGGTTCAGATCGAACCAGTTCAGTACGGTTCAAAACGAACCAGACCGATACGGCCCAACCAGTTGACTGGGATCGCCACGTCAGCAGAAGTCTACGTCATCAGTGAATGTCAGCAGACTCTAATGACACGTCAACGGAATAATCCACACCAGCAGTGCCACATAAGCACACAGTCCAATCAGGAACGACACATCATCAAATTTTGCCACGTCAGCGTCACAGGATGCTGGCTGTTTTGCCGCGTCAGCTGCCACGTCAGCCCCGTTCGTACGCCACATCAGAAAGTCATCCCAATAAACAGTAACACGTCAGCAATTCTGCACAGTCATCACTGCCATGTATGCAACAACTCGCGTTTCGTTCAAAGCTTGTTTCGTAATTAACTTCTTCGTTTTAAGTCCGAATTAAGTGATTTTTGGCTCGTTAGAATCGTCTTTCAATTCCCTACAACATGGAAACAAAAAATCCAGTGTACTAGAAACTTGGATGTGCACTTAGAGCAGTAACATGATCGGGTTCGAGGTTCGTGGACAACGACATGATCGGGTTCAAGGTTCGTGGATAGCGACATGATCGAGAGTTCAAGATAAGCATTGCTTAGACCCCTCAATATTTAGCCTTGCATCAAATCGCAAGCACCTAAAGCCTCACCTTGCACGTGAGCACTTAAGTCTTGCTTTCGCAAGCATAAAATCTCGTCTTGCACGCGAGTATGAAAGACTTGTACCTTGGTAAGCATAAAGTATCTTCTCAACCACGAGCCCAACGCCCGATGTTGCTCCAAAGACTCGTACTCAACACAAGAAATACATCCAGCCTTCCCGAGCAGCGAGCGCTACAGCCTTGTTACGTCGCGAGCAAAAATCCTTGCGCCAGCCGCAAGCACATTACGTTTCACTTAAGACTAGACTAGCTCTCGAGCATCAAAAGTCCACCACGTGGCAAAAAGTCTCGCCTAGCACGTGAGCAATATATATATTTTTTTTTACTTTTCATTTTTTTTTTGCAGGTAATTACAGCTGAGGGCGTCTTCAAAATATTTCTACTCACGCTTGGGGGCGAGTTTCATCATTAACGTTCGACGCAAAAGGATAAACAATTTTCTTAACCACTAACAAGTTGGAGGTTAAGAGGGGGCGATGTTTGTACCGTGTATTTTATACACGGTGAGCCCGCAATCAAGCCCGTCTAGCCAGCCCATGACGGAAGATTCTAGAAGTTTCCCGAAGGCTTGTTTCCCAAGTTGCTTGCACATGAAGTTTACATCAAAATTAGGGTTACATAAACTCTATAAATACATGTATCCTAAACCCAAGAATAGAGGGAATATTAGGTTAGCTAACCCGGAGAAAAACACCCTTTTATCAAATACATCAATAAATTACCTCTCCGTTCTTCCGTGGATGCAGGCAACACATTCCGAACCATGTAAATTCTTGTCTTCTTATTTATTTTTGATCGTTTTTCTAACCCTAATCATCATCAAATCATCGTGTTTAGTGCCTAGAATTTATTTTGGGTACAAACATTGGCGCCGACTAAGGGGATTCGAGTAAAACGATCGTGTTTACCAGTGAGAGAAGCCTCAGAAAAATCATGAACGAGATTCCAACAAAAATCAGCAAGAAAAAATTAAAAAATAGGGTTCTTACGTAACTGTTGCGAAGGTTGAAGAAACGTTGCAAACAGTTACAGAAACCGTTGCGAAGGCAGTAGTAGAAGCTTTGCAGCACAGTAACAGATATAAATGTTGCAAAAATCATTACAAAAGCACTTATCCTGTACAACCCTATAAGTCCAGCTTCCTGTACAGCTTCAGATCCAGCGAATCACGTCCGTCAGATATATAAGATCTTGACCGTAAGATCTGCCTAGCCAAGGATCCATCTCCCGGTTCACAAACAGGTTCAGTGTCAGACCGGTTCGGTTCAGATCGAACCAGTTCAGTACGGTTCAAAACGAACCAGACCGATACGGCCCAACCAGTTGACTGGGATCGCCACGTCAGCAGAAGTCCACGTCATCAGTGAATGTCAGCAGACTCTAATGACACGTCAACGGAATAATCCACACCAGCAGTGCCACATCAGCACACAGTCCAGTCAGGAACGACACATCATCAAATTTTGCCACGTCAGCGTCACAGGATGCTGGCTGTTTTGCCGCGTCAGCTGCAACGTCAGCCCCGTTCGTACGCCACGTCAGAAAGTCATCCCAATAAACAGTAACACGTCAGCAATTCTGCACAGTCATCACTGCCATGTATGCAACAACTCGCGTTTCGTTCAAAGCTTGTTTCGTAATTAACTTCTTCGTTTTAAGTCCGAATTAAGTGATTTTTGGCTCGTTAGAATCGTCTTTCAATTCCCTACAACATGGAAACAAAAAATCCAGTGTACTAGAAACTTGGATGTGCACTTAGAGCAGTAACATGATCGGGTTCGAGGTTCGTGGACAACGACATGATCGGGTTCAACGTTCGTGGATAGCGACATGATCGAGAGTTCAAGATAAGCATTGCTTAGACCCCTCAATATTTAGCCTTGCATCAAATCGCAAGCACCTAAAGCCTCACCTTGCACGTGAGCACTTAAGTCTTGCTTTCGCAAGCATAAAATCTCGTCTTGCACGCGAGTATGAAAGACTTGTACCTTGGTAAGCATAAAGTATCTTCTCAACCACGAGCCGAACGCCCGATGTTGCTCCAAAGACTCGTACTCAACACAAGAAATACAGCCAGCCTTCCCGAGCAGCGAGCGCTACAGCCTTGTTACGTCGCGAGCAAAAAGCCTTGCGCCAGCCGCAAGCACATTACGTTTCACTTAAGACTAGACTAGCTCTCGAGCATCAAAAGTCCACCACGTGGCAAAAAGTCTCGCCTAGCACGTGAGCAATATATATTTTTTTTTTTACTTTTCATTTTTTTTTTTGCAGGTAATTACAGCTGAGGGCGTCTTCAAAATATTTCTACTCACGCTTGGGGGCGAGTTTCATCATTAACGTTCGACGCAAAAGGATAAACAATTTTCTTAACCACCAACAAGTTGGAGGTTAAGAGGGGGCGATGTTTGTACCGTGTATTTTATACACGGTGAGCCCGCAATCAAGCCCGTCTAGCCAGCCCATGACGGAAGATTCTAGAAGTTTCCCGAAGGCTTGTTTCCCAAGTTGCTTGCACATGAATTTTACATCAAAATTAGGGTTACATAAACTCTATAAATACATGTATCCTAAACCCAAGAATAGAGGGAATATTAGGTTAGCTAACCCGGAGAAAAACACCCTTTTATCAAATACATCAAT
This sequence comes from Papaver somniferum, assembly GCF_003573695.1. Taxonomy (NCBI): domain Eukaryota; kingdom Viridiplantae; phylum Streptophyta; class Magnoliopsida; order Ranunculales; family Papaveraceae; genus Papaver; species Papaver somniferum. The sequence goes on along the minus strand of NW_020620936.1, from coordinate 235,077 downwards.
AAAATACCTCTCCGTTCTTCCGTGGATGCAGGCAACACATTCCGAACCACGTAAATTCTTGTCTTCTTATTTATTTTTGATCGTTTTTCTAACCCTAATCATCATCAAATCATCGTGTTTAGTGCCTAGAATTTATTTTGGGTACAAACATTGGCGCCGACTAAGGGGATTCGAGTAAAACGATCGTGTTTACCAGTGAGAGAAGCCTCAGAAAAATCATGAACGAGATTCCAACAAAAATCAGCAAGAAAAAATTAAAAAATAGGGTTCTTACGTAACTGTTGCGAAGGTTGAAGAAACGTTGCAAACAGTTACAGAAACCGTTGCGAAGGCAGTAGTAGAAGCTTTGCAGCACAGTAACAGATATAAATGTTGCAAAAATCATTACAAAAGCACTTATCCTGTACAACCCTATAAGTCCAGCTTCCTGTACAGCTTCAGATCCAGCGAATCATGTCCGTCAGATATATAAGATCTTGACCGTAAGATCTGCCTAGCCAAGGATCCATCTCCCGGTTCACAAACAGGTTCAGTGTCAGACCGGTTCGGTTCAGATCAAACCAGTTCAGTACGGTTCAAAACGAACCAGACCGATACGGCCCAACCAGTTGACTGGGATCGCCACGTCAGCAGAAGTCCACGTCATCAATGAATGTCCGCAGACTCTAATGACACGTCAACGGAATAATCCACACCAGCAGTGCCACATCAGCACACAGTCCAGTCAGGAACGACACATCATCAAATTTTGCCACGTCAGCGTCACAGGATGCTGGCTGTTTTGCCGCGTCAGCTGCAACGTCAACCCCGTTCGTACGCCACGTCAGAAAGTCATCCCAATAAACAGTAACACGTCAGCAATTCTGCACAGTCATCACTGCCATGTATGCAACAACTCGCGTTTCGTTCAAAGCTTGTTTCGTAATTAACTTCTTCGTTTTAAGTCCGAATTAAGTGATTTTTGGCTCGTTAGAATCGTCTTTCAATTCCCTACAACATGGAAACAAAAAATCCAGTGTACTAGAAACTTGGATGTGCACTTAGAGCAGTAACATGATCGGGTTCGAGGTTCGTGGACAACGACATGATCGGGTTCAAGGTTCGTGGATAGCGACATGATCGAGAGTTCAAGATAAGCATTGCTTAGACCCCTCAATATTTAGCCTTGCATCAAATCGCAAGCACCTAAAGCCTCACCTTGCACGTGAGCACTTAAGTCTTGCTTTCGCAAGCATAAAATCTCGTCTTGCACGCGAGTATGAAAGACTTGTACCTTGGTAAGCATAAAGTATCTTCTCAACCACGAGCCGAACGCCCGATGTTGCTCCAAAGACTCGTACTCAACACAAGAAATACAGCCAGCCTTCCCGAGCAGCGAGCGCTACAGCCTTGTTACGTCGCGAGCAAAAAGCCTTGCCAGCCGCAAGCACATTACGTTTCACTTAAGACTAGACTAGCTCTCGAGCATCAAAAGTCCACCACGTGGCAAAAAGTCTCGCCTAGCACGTGAGCAATATATATATTTTTTTTTACTTTTCATTTTTTTTTTTGCAGGTAATTACAGCTGAGGGCGTCTTCAAAATATTTCTACTCACGCTTGGGGGCGAGTTTCATCATTAACGTTCGACGCAAAAGGATAAACAATTTTCTTAACCACCAACAAGTTGGAGGTTAAGAGGGGGCGATGTTTGTACCGTGTATTTTATACACGGTGAGCCCGCAATCAAGCCCGTCTAGCCAGCCCATGACGGAAGATTCTAGAAGTTTCCCGAAGGCTTGTTTCCCAAGTTGCTTGCACATGAATTTTACATCAAAATTAGGGTTACATAAACTCTATAAATACATGTATCCTAAACCCAAGAATAGAGGGAATATTAGGTTAGCTAACCCGGAGAAAAACACCCTTTTATCAAATACATCAATAAAATACCTCTCCGTTCTTCCGTGGATGCAGGCAACACATTCCGAACCACGTAAATTCTTGTCTTCTTATTTATTTTTGATCGTTTTTCTAACCCTAATCATCATCAAATCATCGTGTTTAGTGCCTAGAATTTATTTTGGGTACAAACATTGGCGCCGACTAAGGGGATTCGAGTAAAACGATCGTGTTTACCAGTGAGAGAAGCCTCAGAAAAATCATGAACGAGATTCCAACAAAAATCAGCAAGAAAAAATTAAAAAATAGGGTTCTTACGTAACTGTTGCGAAGGTTGAAGAAACGTTGCAAACAGTTACAGAAACCGTTGCGAAGGCAGTAGTAGAAGCTTTGCAGCACAGTAACAGATATAAATGTTGCAAAAATCATTACAAAAGCACTTATCCTGTACAACCCTATAAGTCCAGCTTCCTGTACAGCTTCAGATCCAGCGAATCATGTCCGTCAGATATATAAGATCTTGACCGTAAGATCTGCCTAGCCAAGGATCCATCTCCCGGTTCACAAACAGGTTCAGTGTCAGACCGGTTCGGTTCATATCGAACCAGTTCAGTACGGTTCAAAACGAACCAGACCGATACGGCCCAACCAGTTGACTGGGATCGCCACGTCAGCAGAAGTCCACGTCATCAGTGAATGTCAGCAGACTCTAATGACACGTCAACGGAATAATCCACACCAGCAGTGCCACATCAGCACACAGTCCAGTCAGGAACGACACATCATCAAATTTTGCCACGTCAGCGTCACAGGATGCTGGCTGTTTTGCCGCGTCAGCTGCCACGTCAGCCACGTCAGAAAGTCATCCCAATAAACAGTAACACGTCAGCAATTCTGCACAGTCATCACTGCCATGTATGCAACAGCGCGCGTTTCGTTCAAAGCTTGTTTCGTCAATAACTTCTTCGTTTTAAGTCCGAATTAAGTGATTTTTGGCTCGTTAGAATCGTCTTTCAATTCCCTACAACATGGAAACAAAAAATCCAGTGTACTAGAAACTTGGATGTGCACTTAGAGCAGTAACATGATCGGGTTCGAGGTTCGTGGACAACGACATGATCGGGTTCAAGGTTCGTGGATAGTGACATGATCGAGAGTTCAAGATAAGCATTGCTTAGACCCCTCAATATTTAGCCTTGCATCAAATCGCAAGCACCTAAAGCCTCACCTTGCACGTGAGCACTTAAGTCTTGCTTTCGCAAGCATAAAATCTCGTCTTGCACGCGAGTATGAAAGACTTGTACCTTGGTAAGCATAAAGTATCTTCTCAACCACGAGCCCAACGCCCGATGTTGCTCCAAAGACTCGTACTCAACACAAGAAATACAGCCAGCCTTCCCGAGCAGCGAGCGCTACAGCCTTGTTACGTCGCGAGCAAAAAGCCTTGCGCCAGCCGCAAGCACATTACGTTTCACATAAGACTAGACTAGCTCTCGAGCATCAAAAGTCCACCACGTGGCAAAAAGTCTCGCCTAGCACGTGAGCAATATATATTTTTTTTTTTACTTTTCATTTTTTTTTTGCAGGTAATTACAGCTGAGGGCGTCTTCGCAATATCTCTACTCACGCTTGGGGGCGAGTTTCATCATTAACGTTCGACGCAAAAGGATAAACAATTTTCTTAACCACCAACAAGTTGGAGGTTAAGAGGGGGCGATGTTTGTACCGTGTATTTTATACACGGTGAGCCCGCAATCAAGCCCGTCTAGCCAGCCCATGACGGAAGATTCTAGAAGTTTCCCGAAGGCTTGTTTCCCAAGTTGCTTGCACATGAAGTTTACATCAAAATTAGGGTTACATAAACTCTATAAATACATGTATCCTAAACCCAAGAATAGAGGGAATATTAGGTTAGCTAACCCGGAGAAAAACACCCTTGTATCAAATACATCAATAAAATACCTCTCCGTTCTTCCGTGGATGTAGGCAACACATTCCGAACCACGTAAATTCTTGTCTTCTTATTTATTTTTGATCGTTTTTCTAACCCTAATCATCATCAAATCATCGTGTTTAGTGCCTAGAATTTATTTTGGGTACAAACATTGGCGCCGACTAAGGGGATTCGAGTAAAACGATCGTGTTTACCAGTGAGAGAAGCCTCATAAAAATCTTGAACGAGATTCCAACAAAAATCAGCAAGAAAAAATAAAAAAATAGGGTTCTTATATAACTGTTGCGAAGGTTGAAGAAAAGTTGCAAACAGTTACAGAAACCGTTGCGAAGGAAGTAGTAGAAGCTTTGCAGCACAGTAACAGATATAAATGTTGCAAAAATCATTACAAAAGCACTTATCCTGTACAACCCTATAAGTCCAGCTTCTTGTACAGCTCCAGATCCAGCGAATCATGTCCGTCAGATATAGAAGATCTTGACCGTAAGATCTGCCTAGCCAAGGATCCAGCTCCCGGTTCACAAACAGGTTCAGTGTCAGACCGGTTCGGTTCAGATCGAACCAGTTCAGTACGGTTCAAAACGAACCAGACCGATACGGCCCAACCAGTTGACTGGGATCGCCACGTCAGCAGAGGTCCACGTCATCAGTGACATGTCAGCAGACTCTAATGACACGTCAACGAAATAATCCACACCAGCAGTGCCACATCAGCACACAGTCCAGTCAGGAACGACACATCATCAAATTTTGCCACGTCAGCGTCACAGGATGCTGGCTGTTTTGCCGCGTCAGCTGCCACGTCAGCCCCGTTCGTACGCCACGTCAGAAAGTCATCCCAATAAACAGTAACACGTCAGCAATTCTGCACAGTCATCACTGCCATGTATGCAACAACGCGCGTTTCGTTCAAAGCTTGTTTCGTAATTAACTTCTTCGTTTTAAGTCCGAATTAAGTGATTTTTGGCTCGTTAGAATCGTCTTTCAATTCCCTACAACATGGAAACAAAAAATACAGTGTACTAGAAACTTGGATGTGCACTTAGAGCAGTAACATGATCGGGTTCGAGGTTCGTGGACAACGACATGATCGGGTTCAAGGTTCGTGGATAGCGACATGATCGAGAGTTCAAGATAAGCATTGCTTAGACCCCTCAATATTTAGCCTTGCATAAAATCGCAAGCACCTAAAGCCTCACCTTGCACGTGAGCACTTAAGTCTTGCTTTCGCAAGCATAAAATCTCGTCTTGCACGCGAGTATGAAAGACTTGTACCTTGGTAAGCATAAAGTATCTTCTCAACCACGAGCCCAACGCCCGATGTTTCTCCAAAGACTCGTACTCAACACAAGAAATACAGCCAGCCTTCCCGAGCAGCGAGCGCTACAGCCTTGTTACTTCGCGAGCAAAAAGCCTTGCCCCAGCCGCAAGCACATTACGTTTCACTTAAGACTAGACTAGCTCTCGAGCATCAAAAGTCCACCACGTGGCAAAAAGTCTCGCCTAGCACGTGAGCAATATATTTTTTTTTTTACTTTTCATTTTTTTTTTGCAGGTAATTACAGCTGAGGGCGTCTTCAAAATATCTCTACTCACGCTTCGGGGCGAGTTTCATCATTAACGTTCGACGCAAAAGGATAAACAATTTTCTTAACCACCAACAAGTTGGAGGTTAAGAGGGGGCGATGTTTGTACCGTGTATTTTATACACGGTGAGCCCGAAATCAAACCCGTCTAGCCAGCCCATGACGGAAGATTCTAGAAGTTTCCCGAAGGCTTGTTTCCCAAGTTGCTTGCACATGAAGTTTACATCAAAATTAGGGTTACATAAACTCTATAAATACATGTATCTTAAACCCAAGAATAGAGGGAATATTAGGTTAGCTAACCCGGAGAAAAACACCCTTTTATCAAATACATCAATAAAATACCTCTCCGTTCTTCCGTGGATGCAGGCAACACATTCCGAACCACGTAAATTCTTGTCTTCTTATTTATTTTTGATCGTTTTTCTAACCCTAATCATCATCAAATCATCGTGTTTAGTGCCTAGAATTTATTTTGGGTACAAACATTGGCGCCGACTAAGGGGATTCGAGTAAAACGATCGTGTTTACCAGTGAGAGATGCCTCAGAAAAATCATGAACGAGATTCCAACAAAAATCAGCAAGAAAAAATTAAAAAATAGGGTTCTTACGTAACTGTTGCGAAGGTTGAAGAAACGTTGCAAACAGTTACAGAAACCGTTGCGAAGGCAGTAGTAAAAGCTTTGCAGCACAGTAACAGATATAAATGTTGCAGATATCATTAGAAAAGCACTTATCCTGTACAACCCTATAAGTCCAGCTTCCTGTACAGCTTCAGATCCAGCGAATCATGTCCGTCAGATATAGAAGATCTTGACCGTAAGATCTGCCTAGCCAAGGATCCAGCTCCCGGTTCACAAACAGGTTCAGTGTCAGACCGGTTCGGTTCAGATCGAACCAGTTCAGTACGGTTCAAAACGAACCAGACCGATACGGCCCAACCAGTTGACTGGGATCGCCACGTCAGCAGAAGTCCACGTCATCAGTGACATGTCAGCAGACTCTAATGACACGTCAACAGAATAATCCACACCAGCAGTGCCACATCAGCACACAGTCCAGTCAGGAACGATACATCATCAAATTTTGCCACGTCAGCGTCACAGGATGCTGGCTGTTTTGCCGCGTCAGCTGCCACGTCAGCCACGTCAGAAAGTCATCCCAATAAACAATAACACGTCAGCAATTCTGCACAGTCATCACTGCCATGTATGCAACAACGCGCGTTTTGTTCAAAGCTTATTTCGTAATTAACTTCTTCGGTTTAAGTCCGAATTAAGTGATTTTTGGCTCGTTAGAATCGTCTTTCAATTCCCTACAACATGGAAACAAAAAATCCAGTGTACTAGAAACTTGGATGTGCACTTAGAGCAGTAACATGATCGGGTTCGAGGTTCTTGGACAACGACATGATCGGGTTCAAGGTTCGTGGATAGCGACATGCTCGAGAGTTCAAGATAAGCATTGCTTAGACCCCTCAATATTTAGCCTTGCATCAAATCGCAAGCACCTAAAGCCTCACCTTGCACGTGAGCACTTAAGTCTTGCTTTCGCAAGCATAAAATCTCGTCTTGCACGCGAGTATGAAAGACTTGTACCTTGGTAAGCATAAAGTATCTTCTCAACCACGAGCCGAACGCCCGATGTTGCTCCAAAGACTCGTACTCAACACAAGAAATACAGCCAGCCTTCCCGAGCAGCGAGCGCTACAGCCTTGTTACGTCGCGAGAAAAAAGCCTTGCCCCAGCCGCAAGCACATTACGTTTCACTTAAGACTAGACTAGCTCTCGAGCATCAAAAGTCCACCACGTGGCAAAAAGTCTCGCCTAGCACGTGAGCAATATATTTTTTTTTTTACTTTTCATTTTTTTTTGCAGGTAATTACAGCTGAGGGCGTCTTGGCAATATCTCTACTCACGCTTGGGGACGAGTTTCATCATCAACGTTCGACGCAAAATGAAAAACAATTTTCTTAACCACCAACAAGTTGGAGGTTAAGAGGAGGCGATGTTTGTACCGTGTATTTTATACACGGTGAGCCCGTAATCAAGCCCGTCTAGCCATCCCATGACGGAAGATTCTAGAAGTTTCTCGAAGGCTTGTTTCCCAAGTTGCTTGCACATGAAGTTTACATCAAAATTAGGGTTACATAAACGCTATAAATATATGTATCCTAAACCCAAGAATAGAGGGAATATTAGGTTAGCTAACCCGGAGAAAAACACCCTTGTATCAAATACATCAATAAAATTCCTCTCCGTTCTTCCGTGGATGTAGGCAACACATTCCGAACCACGTAAATTCTTGTCTTCTTATTTATTTTTGATCGTTTTTCTAACCCTAATCATCATCAAATCATCGTGTTTAGTGCCTAGAATTTATTTTGGGTACAAACATTGGCGCCGACTAAGGGGATTCGAGTAAAACGATCGTGTTTACCAGTGAGAGAAGCCTCAGAAAAATCATGAACGAGATTCCAACAAAAATCAGCAAGAAAAAATTAAAAAATAGGGTTCTTACGTAACTGTTGCGAAGGTTGAAGAAACGCTGCAAACAGTTACAGAAACCGTTGCGAAGGCAGTAGTAGAAGCTTTGCAGCACAATAACAGATATAAATGTTGCAGAAATCATTAGAAAAGCACTTATCCTGTACAACCCTATAAGTCCAGCTTCCTGTACAGCTTCAGATCCAGCGAATCATGTCCGTCAGATATAGAAGATCTTGACCGTAAGATCTGCCTAGCCAAGGATCCAGCTCCCGGTTCACAAACAGGTTCAGTGTCAGACCGGTTCGGTTCATATCGAACCAGTTCAGTACGGTTCAAAACGAACCAGACCGATATGACCCAACCAATTGACTGAACTCGCCACGTCAGCAGAAGTCCACGTCATCAGTGACATGTCAGCAGACTCTAATGACACGTCAACGGAATAATCCACACCAGCAGTGCCACATCAGCACACAGTCCAGTCAGGAACGACACATCATCAAATTTTGCCACGTCAGCGTCACAGGATGCTGGCTGTTTTGCCGCGTCAGCTGCCACGTCAGCCACGTCAGAAAGTCATCCCAATAAACAATAACACTTCAGCAATTCTGCACAGTCATCACTGCCATATATGCAACAACGCGCGTTTCGTTCAAAGCTTGTTTCGTAATTAACTTCTTCGTTTTAAGTCTGAATTAAGTGATTTTTGGCTCGTTAGAATCGTCTTTCAATTCCCTACAACATGGAAACAAAAAATCCAGTGTACTAGAAACTTGGATGTGCACTTAAAGCAGTAACATGATCGGGTTCGAGGTTCTTGGACAACGACATGATCGGGTTCAAGGTTCGTGGATAGCGACATGCTCGAGCGTTCAAGATAAGCATTGCTTAGACACCTCAATATTTAGCCTTGCATCAAATCGCAAGCACCTAAAGCCTCACCTTGCACGTGAGCACTTAAGTCTTGCTTTCGCAAGCATAAAATCTCGTCTTGCACGCGAGTATGAAAGACTTGTACCTTGGTAAGCATAAAGTATCTTCTCAACCACGAGCCGAACGCCCGATGTTGCTCCAAAGACTCGTACTCAACACAAGAAATACAGCCAGCCTTCCCGAGCAGCGAGCGCTACAGCCTTGTTACGTCGCGAGAAAAAAGCCTTGCCCCAGCCGCAAGCACATTACGTTTCACTTAAGACTAGACTAGCTCTCGAGCATCAAAAGTCCACCACGTGGCAAAAAGTCTCGCCTAGCACGTGAGCAATATATTTTTTTTTTTTACTTTTCATTTTTTTTTGCAGGTAATTACAGCTGAGGGCGTCTTGGCAATATCTCTACTCACGCTTGGGGACGAGTTTCATCATCAACGTTCGACGCAAAAGGAAAAACAATTTTCTTAACCACCAACAAGTTGGAGGTTAAGAGGAGGCGATGTTTGTACCGTGTATTTTATACACGGTGAGCCCGTAATCAAGCCCGTCTAGCCATCCCATGACGGAAGATTCTAGAAGTTTCTCGAAGGCTTGTTTCCCAAGTTGCTTGCACATGAAGTTTACATCAAAATTAGGGTTACATAAACGCTATAAATACATGTATCCTAAACCCAAGAATAGAGGGAATATTAGGTTAGCTAACCCGGAGAAAAACACCCTTGTATCAAATACATCAATAAAATTCCTCTCCGTTCTTCCGTGGATGTAGGCAACACATTCCGAACCACGTAAATTCTTGTCTTCTTATTTATTTTTGATCGTTTTTCTAACCCTAATCATCATCAAATCATCGTGTTTAGTGCCTAGAATTTATTTTGGGTACAAACATTGGCGCCGACTAAGGGGATTCGAGTAAAACGATCGTGTTTACCAGTGAGAGAAGCCTCAGAAAAATCATGAACGAGATTCCAACAAAAATCAGCAAGAAAAAATTAAAAAATAGGGTTCTTACGTAACTGTTGCGAAGGTTGAAGAAACGCTGCAAACAGTTACAGAAACCGTTGCGAAGGCAGTAGTAGAAGCTTTGCAGCACAATAACAGATATAAATGTTGCAGAAATCATTAGAAAAGCACTTATCCTGTACAACCCTATAAGTCCAGCTTCCTGTACAGCTTCAGATCCAGCGAATCATGTCCGTCAGATATAGAAGATCTTGACCGTAAGATCTGCCTAGCCAAGGATCCAGCTCCCGGTTCACAAACAGGTTCAGTGTCAGACCGGTTCGGTTCATATCGAACCAGTTCAGTACGGTTCAAAACGAACCAGACCGATATGACCCAACCAATTGACTGAACTCGCCACGTCAGCAGAAGTCCACGTCATCAGTGACATGTCAGCAGACTCTAATGACACGTCAACGGAATAATCCACACCAGCAGTGCCACATCAGCACACAGTCCAGTCAGGAACGACACATCATCAAATTTTGCCACGTCAGCGTCACAGGATGCTGGCTGTTTTGCCGCGTCAGCTGCCACGTCAGCCACGTCAGAAAGTCATCCCAATAAACAATAACACTTCAGCAATTCTGCACAGTCATCACTGCCATGTATGCAACAACGCGCGTTTTGTTCAAAGCTTGTTTCGTAATTAACTTCTTCGTTTTAAGTCCGAATTAAGTGATTTTTGGCTTGTTAGAATCGTCTTTCAATTCCCTACAACATGGAAACAAAAAATCCAGTGTACTAGAAACTTGGATGTGCACTTAGAGCAGTAACATGATCGGGTTCGAGGTTCTTGGACAACGACATGATCGGGTTCAAGGTTCGTGGATAGCGACATGCTCGAGCGTTCAAGATAAGCATTGATTAGACACCTCAATATTTAGCCTTGCATCAAATCGCAAGCACCTAAAGCCTCACCTTGCACGTGAGCACTTAAGTCTTGCTTTCGCAAGCATAAAATCTCGTCTTGCACGCGAGTATGAAAGACTTGTACCTTGGTAAGCATAAAGTATCTTCTCAACCACGAGCCGAACGCCCGATGTTGCTCCAAAGACTCGTACTCAACACAAGAAATACAGCCAGCCTTCCCGAGCAGCGAGCGCTACAGCCTTGTTACGTCGCGAGAAAAAATCCTTGCCCCAGCCGCAAGCACATTACGTTTCACTTAAGACTAGACTACCTCTCGAGCATCAAAAGTCCACTACGTGGCAAAAAGTCTCGCCTAGCACGTGAGCAATATATTTTTTTTTTTACTTTTCATTTTTTTTTGCAGGTAATTACAGCTGAGGGCGTCTTGGCAATATCTCTACTCACGCTTGGGGGCGAGTTTCATCATCAACTTTCGACGCAAAAGGAAAAACAATTTTCTTAACCACCAACAAGTTGGAGGTTAAGAGGAGGCGATGTTTGTACCGTGTATTTTATACACGGTGAGCCCGTAATCAAGCCCGTCTAGCCATCCCATGACGGAAGATTCTAGAAGTTTCTCGAAGGCTTGTTTCCCAAGTTGCTTGCACATGAAGTTTACATCAAAATTAGGGTTACATAAACGCTATAAATACATGTATCCTAAACCCAAGAATAGAGGGAATATTAGATTAGCTAACCCGGAGAAAAACACCCTTGTATCAAATACATCAATAAAATTCCTCTCCGTTCTTCCGTGGATGTAGGCAACACATTCCGAACCACGTAAATTCTTGTCTTCTTATTTATTTTTGATCGTTTTTCTAACCCTAATCATCATCAAATCATCGTGTTTAGTGCCTAGAATTTATTTTGGGTACAAACATTGGCGCCGACTAAGGGGATTCGAGTAAAACGATCGTGTTTACCAGTGAGAGAAGCCTCAGAAAAATCATGAACGAGATTCCAACAAAAATCAGCAAGAAAAAATTAAAAAATAGGGTTCTTACGTAACTGTTGCGAAGGTTGAAGAAACGCTGCAAACAGTTACAGAAACCGTTGCGAAGGCAGTAGTAGAAGCTTTGCAGCACAATAACAGATATAAATGTTGCAGAAATCATTAGAAAAGCACTTATCCTGTACAACCCTATAAGTCCAGCTTCCTGTACAGCTTCAGATCCAGCGAATCATGTCCGTCAGATATAGAAGATCTTGACCGTAAGATCTGCCTAGCCAAGGATCCAGCTCCCGGTTCACAAACAGGTTCAGTGTCAGACCGGTTCGGTTCAGATCGAACCAGTTCAGTACGGTTCAAAACGAACCAGACCGATATGACCCAACCAATTGACTGAACTCGCCACGTCAGCAGAAGTCCACGTCATCAGTGACATGTCAGCAGACTCTAATGACACGTCAACGGAATAATCCACACCAGCAGTGCCACATCAGCACACAGTCCAGTCAGGAACGACACATCATCAAATTTTGCCACGTCAGCGTCACAGGATGCTGGCTGTTTTGCCGCGTCAGCTGCCACGTCAGCCACGTCAGAAAGTCATCCCAATAAACAATAACACTTCAGCAATTCTGCACAGTCATCACTGCCATGTATGCAACAACGCGCGTTTTGTTCAAAGCTTGTTTCGTAATTAACTTCTTCGTTTTAAGTCCGAATTAAGTGATTTTTGGCTTGTTAGAATCGTCTTTCAATTCCCTACAACATGGAAACAAAAAATCCAGTGTACTAGAAACTTGGATGTGCACTTAGAGCAGTAACATGATCGGGTTCGAGGTTCTTGGACAACGACATGATCGGGTTCAAGGTTCGTGGATAGCGACATGCTCGAGCGTTCAAGATAAGCATTGCTTAGACCCCTCAATATTTAGCCTTGCATCAAATCGCAAGCACCTAAAGCCTCACCTTGCACGTGAGCACTTAAGTCTTGCTTTCGCAAGCATAAAATCTCGTCTTGCACGCGAGTATGAAAGACTTGTACCTTGGTAAGTATAAAGTATCTTCTCAACCACGAGCCGAACGCCCGATGTTGCTCCAAAGACTCGTACTCAACACAAGAAATACAGCCAGCCTTCCCGAGCAGCGAGCGCTACAGCCTTGTTACGTCGCGAGAAAAAATCCTTGCCCCAGCCGCAAGCACATTACGTTTCACTTAAGACTAGACTAGCTCTCGAGCATCAAAAGTCCACCACGTGGCAAAAAGTCTCGCCTAGCACGTGAGCAATATATTTTTTTTTTTACTTTTCATTTTTTTTTTTGCAGGTAATTACAGCTGAGGGCGTCTTGGCAATATCTCTACTCACGCTTGGGGACGAGTTTCATCATCAACGTTCGACGCAAAAGGAAAAACAATTTTCTTAACCACCAACTAGTTGGAGGTTAAGAGGAGGCGATGTTTGTACCGTGTATTTTATACACGGTGAGCCCGTAATCAAGCCCGTCTAGCCAGCCCATGACGGAAGATTCTAGAAGTTTCTCGAAGGCTTGTTTCCCAAGTTGCTTGCACATGAAGTTTACATCAAAATTAGGGTTACATAAACTCTATAAATACATGTATCCTAAACCCAAGAATATAGGGAATATTAGGTTAGCTAACCCGGAGAAAAACACCCTTGTATCAAATACATCAATAAACTTCCTCTCCGTTCTTCCGTGGATGTAGGCAACACATTCCGAACCACGTAAATTCTTGTCTTCTTATTTATTTTTGATCGTTTTTCTAACCCTAATCATCATCAAATCATCGTGTTTAGTGCCTAGAATTTATTTTGGGTACAAACATTGGCACCGACTAAGGGGATTCGAGTAAAACGATCGTGTTTACCAGTGAGAAAAGCCTCAGAAAAATCATGAACGAGATTCCAACAAAAATCAGCAAGAAAAAATAAAAAAATAGGGTTCTTACGTAACTGTTGCGAAGGTTGAAGAAACGTTGCAAACAGTTACAGAAACCGTTGCGAAGGCAGTAGTAGAAGCTTTGCAGCACAGTAACAGATATAAATGTTGCAGAAATCATTAGAAAAGCACTTATCCTGTACAACCCTATTAGTCCAGCTTCCTGTACAGCTTCAGATCCAGCGAATCATGTCCGTCAGATATAGAAGATCTTGACCGTAAGATCTGTCCTGCCAAGGATCCAGCTCCCGGTTCACAAATAGGTTCAGTGTCAGACTGGTTCGGTTCAGATCGAACCAGTTCAGTACGATTCAAAACGAACCAGACCGATACGGCCCAACCAGTTGACTGGGCTCGCCACGTCAGCAGAAGTCCACGTCATCAGTGACATGTCAGCAGACTCTAATGACACGTCAACGGAATAATCCACATCAGCAGTGCCACATCAGCACACAGTCCAGTCAGGAACGACACATCATCAAATTTTGCCACGTCAGCGTCTCAGGATGCTGGCTGTTTTGCCGCGTCAGCCACCAGGTCAGAAAGTCATCCCAATAAACAGTAACACGTCAGCAATTCTGCACAGTCATCACTGCCATGTATGCAACAGCGCGCGTTTCGTTCAAAGCTTGTTTCGTCAATAACTTCTTCGTTTTAAGTCCGAATTAAGTGATTTTTGGATCGTTAGAATCGTCTTTCAATTTCCTACAACATGGAAACAAAAAAACCAGTGTACTAGAAACTTGGATGTGCACTTAGAGCAGTAACATGATCGGGTTCGAGGTTCGTGGACAACGACATGATCGGGTTCAAGGTTCGTGGATAGCGACATGATCGAGAGTTCGAGATGAGGATTGCTTAGACCCTTCAATATTTAGCCTTGCATCAAATCGCAAGCACCTAAATCCTCACCTTGCACGTGAGCACTTAAGTCTTGCTTTCGCAAGCATAAAATCTCGTCTTGCACGCGAGTATGAAAGACTTGTACCTTGGCAAGCATAAAGTCTCTTCTCAACCACGAGCCCAACGCCTGATTTTGGTCCAAAGACTCGTACTCAACACAAGAAATACAGCCAGCCTTCCCGAGCAGCGAGCGCTACATCCTTGTTACGTCGCGAGCAAAAAGCCTTGCCCCAGCCGCAAGCACATTACGTTTCACTTAAGACTAGACTAGCTCTCGAGCATCAAAAGTCCACCACGTGGCAAAAAGTCTCGCCTAGCACGTGAGCAATATATTTTTTTTTTTTTTACTTTTCTTTTTTTTTTTTGCAGGTAATTACAGCTGAGGGCGTCTTGGCAATATCTCTACTCACGCTTGGGGGCGAGTTTCATCATCAACGTTCGACGCAAAAGGAAAAACAATTTTCTTAACCACCAACAAGTTGGAGGTTAAGAGGAGGTGATGTTTGTACCGTGTATTTTATACACGGTGAGCCCGTAATCAAGCCCGTCTAGCCAGCCCGTGACGGAAGATTCTAGAAGTTTCTCGAAGGCTTGTTTCCCAAGTTGCTTGCACATGAAGTTTACATCAAAATTAGGGTTACATAAACTCTATAAATACATGTATCCTAAACCCAAGAATAGAGGGAATATTAGGTTAGCTAACCCGGAGAAAAACACCCTTGTATCAAATACATCAATAAAATTCCTCTCCGTTCTTCCGTGGATGTAGGCAACACATTCCGAACCACGTAAATTCTTGTCTTCTTATTTATTTTTGATCGTTTTTCTAACCCTAATCATCATCAAATCATCGTGTTTAGTGCCTAGAATTTATTTTGGGTACAAACATTGGCGCCGACTAAGGGGATTCGAGTAAAACGATCATGTTTACCAGTGAGAGAAGCCTCAGAAAAATCATGAACGAGATTCCAACAAAAATCAGCAAGAAAAAATAAAAAAATAGGGTTCTTACGTAACTGTTGCGAAGGTTGAAGAAACGTTGCAAACAGTTACAGAAACCGTTGCGAAGGCAGTAGTAGAAGCTTTGAAGCACAGTAACAGATATAAATGTTGCAGAAATCATTAGAAAAGCACTTATCCTGTACAACCCTATAAGTCCAGCTTCCTGTACAGCTTCAGATCCAGCGAATCATGTCCGTCAGATATAGAAGATCTTGACCGTAAGATCTGTCCTGCCAAGGATCCAGCTCCCGGTTCACAAATAGGTTCAGTGTCAGACTGGTTCGGTTCAGATCGAACCAGTTCAGTACGGTTCAAAACGAACCAGACCGATACGGCCCAACCAGTTGACTGGGCTCGCCACGTCAGCAGAAGTCCACGTCATCAGTGACATGTCAGGAGACTCTAATGACACGTCAACGGAATAATCCACACCAGCAGTGCCACATCAGCACACAGTCCAGTCAGGAACGACACATCATCAAATTTTGCCACGTCAGCGTCTCAGGATGCTGGCTGTTTTGCCGCGTCAGCCACCACGTCAGAAAGTCATCCCAATAAACAGTAACACGTCAGCAATTCTGCACAGTCATCACTGCCATGTATGCAACAGCGCGCGTTTCGTTCAAAGCTTGTTTCGTCAATAACTTCTTCGTTTTAAGTCCGAATTAAGTGATTTTTGGCTCGTTAGAATCGTCTTTCAATTCCCTACAACATGGAAACAAAAAAACCAGTGTACTAGAAACTTGGATGTGCACTTAGAGCAGTAACATGATCGGGTTCGAGGTTCGTGGACAACGACATGATCGGGTTCAAGGTTCGTGGATAGCGACATGATCGAGAGTTCGAGATGAGGATTTCTTAGACCCTTCAATATTTATCCTTGCATCAAATCGCAAGCACCTAAAGCCTCACCTTGCACGTGAGCACTTAAGTCTTGCTTTCGCAAGCATAAAATCTCGTCTTGCACGCGAGTATGAAAGACTTGTACCTTGGAAAGCATAAAGTCTCTTCTCAACCACGATCCCAACGCCCGATGTTGGTCCAAAGACTCGTACTCAACACAAGAAATACAGCCAGCCTTCCCGAGCAGCGAGCGCTACAGCCTTGTTACGTTGCGAGCAAAAAGCCTTGCCCTAGCCGCAAGCACATTACGTTTCACTTAAGACTAGACTAGCTCTCGAGCATCAAAAGTCCACCACGTGGCAAAAAGTCTCGCCTAGCACGTGAGCAATATATTTTTCTTTTTTACTTTTCATTTTTTTTTTTGCAGGTAATTACAGCGGAGGGCGTCTTCGCAATATCTCTACTCACGCTTGGGGGCGAGTTTCATCATCAACGTTCGACGCAAAAGGATAAACAATTTTCTTAACCACCAACAAGTTGGAGGTTAAGAGGGGGCGATGTTTGTACCGTGTATTTTATACACGGTGAGCCCGTAATCAAGCCCGTCTAGCCAGCCCATGACGGAAGATTCTAGAAGTTTCCCGAAGGCTTGTTTCCCAAGTTCCTTGCACATGAAGTTTACATCAAAATTAGGGTTACATAAACTCTATAAATACATGTATCCTAAACCCAAGAATAGAGGGAATATTAGGTTAGCTAACCCAGAGAAAAACACCCTTGTATCAAATACATCAATAAAATACCTCTCCGTTCTTCCGTGGATGCAGGCAACACATTCCGAACCACGTAAATTCTTGTCTTCTTATTTATTTTTGATCGTTTTTCTAACCCTAATCATCATCAAATCATCGTGTTTAGTGCCTAGAATTTATTTTGGGTACAGACATTGGCGCCGACTAAGGGGATTCTAGTAAAACGATCGTGTTTACCAGTGAGAGAAGCCTCAGAAAAATCATGAACGAGATTCCAACAAAACTCAGCCAGAAAAAATAAAAAAATAGGGTTCTTACGTAACTGTTGCGAAGGTTGAAGAAACGTTGCAAACAGTTACAGAAACCGTTGCGAAGGCAGTAGTAGAAGCTTTGCAGCACAGTAAGAGATATAAATGTTGCAAAAATCATTACAAAAGCACTTATCCTGTACAACCCTATAAGTCCAGCTTCCTGTACAGCTTCAGATCCAGCGAATCATGTCCGTCAGATATAGAAGATCTTGACCGTAAGATCTGTCTAGCCAGGATCCAGCTCCCGGTTCACAAACAGGTTCAGTGTCAGACCGGTTCGGTTCAGATCGAACCAGTTCAGTACGGTTCAAAACGAACCAGACCGATACGGCCCAACCAGTTGACTGGGCTCGCCACGTCAGCAGAAGTCCACGTCATCAGTGACATGTCATCAGACTCTAATGACACGTCAACGGAATAATCCACACCAGCAGTGCCACATCAGCACACAGTCCAGTCAGGAACGACACATCATCAAATTTTGCCACGTCAGCGTCACAGGATGCTGGACGTTTTGCCGCGTCAGCTGCCACGTACGCCATGTCAGAAAGTCATCCCAATAAACAGTAACACGTCAGCAATTCTGCACAGTCATCACTGCCATGTATGCAACAACGCGGGTTTCGTTCAAAGCTTGTTTCGTCAATAACTTCTTCGTTTTAAGTCCGAATTAAGTGATTTTTGGCTCGTTAGAATCGTCTTTCAATTCCCTACAACATGGAAACAAGAAATCCAGTGTACTAGAAACTTGGATGTGCACTTAGAGCAGTAACATGATCGGGTTCGAGGTTCGTGGACAACGACATGATCGGGTTCAAGGTTCGTGGATAGCGACATGATCGAGAGTTCGATATGAGGATTGCTTAGACCCTTCAATATTTAGCCTTACATCAAATCGCAAGCACCTAAAGCCTCACCTTGCACGTGAGCACTTAAGTCTTGCTTTCGCAAGCATAAAATCTCGTCTTGCACGCGAGTATGAAAGACTTGTACCTTGGAAAGCATAAAGTCTCTTCTCAACCACGATCCCAACGCCCGATGTTGGTCCAAAGACTCGTACTCAACACAAGAAATACAGCCAGCCTTCCCGAGCAGCGAGCGCTACAGCCTTGTTACGTTGCGAGCAAAAAGCCTTGCCCTAGCCGCAAGCACATTACGTTTCACTTAAGACTAGACTAGCTCTCGAGCATCAAAAGTCCACCACGTGGCAAAAAGTCTCGCCTAGCACGTGAGCAATATATTTTTCTTTTTTACTTTTCATTTTTTTTTGCAGGTAATTACAGCGGAGGGCGTCTTGGCAATATCTCTACTCACGCTTGGGGACGAGTTTCATCATCAACGTTCGACGCAAAAGGAAAAACAATTTTCTTAACCACCAACTAGTTGGAGGTTAAGAGGAGGCGATGTTTGTACCGTGTATTTTATACACGGTGAGCCCGTAATCAAGCCCGTCTAGCCAGCCCATGACGGAAGATTCTAGAAGTTTCTCGAAGGCTTGTTTCCCAAGTTGCTTGCACATGAAGTTTACATCAAAATTAGGGTTACATAAACTCTATAAATACATGTATCCTAAACCCAAGAATAGAGGGAATATTAGGTTAGCTAACCCGGAGAAAAACACCCGTGTATCAAATACATCAATAAAATTCCTCTCCGTTCTTCCGTGGATGCAGGCAACACATTCCGAACCACGTAAATTCTTGTCTTCTTATTTATTTTTGATCGTTTTTCTAACCCTAATCATCATCAAATCATCGTGTTTAGTGCCTAGAATTTATTTTGGGTACAAACATTGGCGCCGACTAAGGGGATTCGAGTAAAACGATCGTGTTTACCAGTGAGAGAAGCCTCAGAAAAATCATGAACGAGATTCCAACAAAAATCAGCAAGAAAAAATAAAAAAATAGGGTTCTTACGTAACTGTTGCGAAGGTTGAAGAAACGTTGCAAACAGTTACAGAAACCGTTGCGCAGGCAGTAGTAGAAGCTTTGCAGCACAGTAACAGATATAAATGTTGCAGAAATCATTAGAAAAGCACTTATCCTGTACAACCCTATAAGTCCAGCTTCCTGTACAGCTTCAGATCCAGCGAATCATGTCCGTCAGATATAGAAGATCTTGACCGTCAGGTCTGTCCTGCCAAGGATCCAGCTCCCGGTTCACAAACAGGTTAAGTGTCAGACCGGTTCGGTTCAGATCGAACCAGTTCAGTACGGTTCAAAACGAACCAGACCGATACGGCCCAACCAGTTGACTGGGCTTGCCACGTCAGCAAAAGTACACGTCATCAGTGACATGTCATCAGACTCTAATGACACGTCAACGGAATAATCCACACCAGCAGTGCCACATCAGCACACAGTCCAGTCAGGAACGACACATCATCAAATTTTGCCACGTCAGCGTCACAGGATGCTGGATGTTTTGCCGCGTCAGCTGCCACATCAGCCCCGTTCGTACGCCATGTCAGAAAGTCATCCCAATAAACAGTAACACGTCAGCAATTCTGCACAGTCATCACTGCCATGTATGCAACAACGGGGGTTTCGTTCAAATCTTGTTTCGTCAATAACTTCTTCGTTTTAAGTCCGAATTAAGTGATTTTTGGCTCGTTAGAATCGTCTTTCAATTCCCTACAACATGGAAACAAGAAATACAGTGTACTAGAAACTTGGATGTGCACTTAGAGCAGTAACATGATCGGGTTCGAGGTTCGTGGACAACGACATGATCGGGTTCAAGGTTCGTGGATAGCGACATGATCGAGAGTTCGATATGAGGATTGCTTAGACCCTTCAATATTTAGCCTTACATCAAATCGCAAGCACCTAAAGCCTCACCTTGCACGTGAGCACTTAAGTCTTGCTTTCGCAAGCATAAAATCTCGTCTTGCACGCGAGTATGAAAGACTTGTACCTTGGAAAGCATAAAGTCTCTTCTCAACCACGATCCCAACGCCCGATGTTGGTCCAAAGACTCGTACTCAACACAAGAAATACAGCCAGCCTTCCCGAGCAGCGAGCGCTACAGCCTTGTTACGTTGCGAGCAAAAAGCCTTGCCCTAGCCGCAAGCACATTACGTTTCACTTAAGACTAGACTAGCTCTCGAGCATCAAAAGTCCACCACGTGGCAAAAAGTCTCGCCTAGCACGTGAGCAATATATTTTTCTTTTTTACTTTTCATTTTTTTTTTGCAGGTAATTACAGCGGAGGGCGTCTTGGCAATATCTCTACTCACGCTTGGGGACGAGTTTCATCATCAACGTTCGACGCAAAAGGAAAAACAATTTTCTTAACCACCAACTAGTTGGAGGTTAAGAGGAGGCGATGTTTGTACCGTGTATTTTATACACGGTGAGCCCGTAATCAAGCCCGTCTAGCCAGCCCATGACGGAAGATTCTAGAAGTTTCTCGAAGGCTTGTTTCCCAAGTTGCTTGCACATGAAGTTTACATCAAAATTAGGGTTACATAAACTCTATAAATACATGTATCCTAAACCCAAGAATAGAGGGAATATTAGGTTAGCTAACCCGGAGAAAAACACCCGTGTATCAAATACATCAATAAAATTCCTCTCCGTTCTTCCGTGGATGCAGGCAACACATTCCGAACCACGTAAATTCTTGTCTTCTTATTTATTTTTGATCGTTTTTCTAACCCTAATCATCATCAAATCATCGTGTTTAGTGCCTAGAATTTATTTTGGGTACAAACATTGGCGCCGACTAAGGGGATTCGAGTAAAACGATCGTGTTTACCAGTGAGAGAAGCCTCAGAAAAATCATGAACGAGATTCCAACAAAAATCAGCAAGAAAAAATAAAAAAATAGGGTTCTTACGTAACTGTTGCGAAGGTTGAAGAAACGTTGCAAACAGTTACAGAAACCGTTGCGCAGGCAGTAGTAGAAGCTTTGCAGCACAGTAACAGATATAAATGTTGCAGAAATCATTAGAAAAGCACTTATCCTGTACAACCCTATAAGTCCAGCTTCCTGTACAGCTTCAGATCCAGCGAATCATGTCCGTCAGATATAGAAGATCTTGACCGTCAGGTCTGTCCTGCCAAGGATCCAGCTCCCGGTTCACAAACAGGTTAAGTGTCAGACCGGTTCGGTTCAGATCGAACCAGTTCAGTACGGTTCAAAACGAACCAGACCGATACGGCCCAACCAGTTGACTGGGCTTGCCACGTCAGCAGAAGTCCACGTCATCAGTGACATGTCATCAGACTCTAATGACACGTCAACGGAATAATCCACACCAGCAGTGCCACATCAGCACACAGTCCAGTCAGGAACGACACATCATCAAATTTTGCCACGTCAGCGTCACAGGATGCTGGATGTTTTGCCGCGTCAGCTGCCACATCAGCCCCGTTCGTACGCCATGTCAGAAAGTCATCCCAATAAACAGTAACACGTCATCAATTCTGCACAGTCATCACTGCCATGTATGCAACAACGGGGGTTTCGTTCAAATCTTGTTTCGTCAATAACTTCTTCGTTTTAAGTCCGAATTAAGTGATTTTTGGCTCGTTAGAATCGTCTTTCAATTCCCTACAACATGGAAACAAGAAATCCAGTGTACTAGAAACTTGGATGTGCACTTAGAGCAGTAACATGATCGGGTTCGAGGTTCGTGGACAACGACATGATCGGGTTCAAGGTTCGTGGATAGCGACATGATCGAGAGTTCGATATGAGGATTGCTTAGACCCTTCAATATTTAGCCTTACATCAAATCGCAAGCACCTAAAGCCTCACCTTGCACGTGAGCACTTAAGTCTTGCTTTCGCAAGCATAAAATCTCGTCTTGCACGCGAGTATGAAAGACTTGTACCTTGGAAAGCATAAAGTCTCTTCTCAACCACGATCCCAACGCCCGATGTTGGTCCAAAGACTCGTACTCAACACAAGAAATACAGCCAGCCTTCCCGAGCAGCGAGCGCTACAGCCTTGTTACGTTGCGAGCAAAAAGCCTTGCCCTAGCCGCAAGCACATTACGTTTCACTTAAGACTAGACTAGCTCTCGAGCATCAAAAGTCCACCACGTGGCAAAAAGTCTCGCCTAGCACGTGAGCAATATATTTTTCTTTTTTACTTTTCATTTTTTTTTTGCAGGTAATTACAGCGGAGGGCGTCTTCGCAATATCTCTACTCACGCTTGGGGGCGAGTTTCATCATCAACGTTCGATGCAAAAGGATAAACAATTTTCTTAACCACCAACAAGTTGGAGGTTAAGAGGGGGCGATGTTTGTACCGTGTATTTTATACACGGTGAGCCCGTAATCAAGCCCGTCTAGCCAGCCCATGACGGAAGATTCTAGAAGTTTCCCGAAGGCTTGTTTCCCAAGTGGCTTGCACATGAAGTTTACATCAAAATTAGGGTTACATAAACTCTATAAATACATGTATCCTAAACCCCAGAATAGAGGGAATATTAGGTTAGCTAACCCGGAGAAAAACACCCTTGTATCAAATACATCAATAAAATACCTCTCCGTTCTTCCGTGGATGTAGGCAACACATTCCGAACCACGTAAATTCTTGTCTTCTTATTTATTTTTGATCGTTTTTCTAACCTTAATCATCATCAAATCATCGTGTTTAGTGCCTAGAATTTATTTTGGGTACAAACATTGGCGCCGACTAAGGGGATTCGAGTAAAACGATCGTGTTTACCAGTGAGAGAAGCCTCAGAAAAATCATGAACGAGATTCCAACAAAAATCAGCAAGAAAAAATAAAAAAATAGGGTTCTTACGTAACTGTTGCGAAGGTTGAAGAAACGTTGCAAACAGTTACAGAAACCATAGCGCAGGCAGTAGTAGAAGCTTTGCAGCACAGTAACAGATATAAATCTTGCAGAAATCATTACAAAAGCACATATCCTGTACAACCCTATAAGTCCAGCTTCCTGTACAGCTTCAGATCCAGCGAATCATGTCCGTCAGATATAGAAGATCTTGACCGTAAGATCTGTCCTGCCAAGGATCCAGCTCCCGATTCACAAATAGGTTCAGTGTCAGACTGGTTCGGTTCAGAGCGAACCAGTTCAGTACGGTTCAAAACGAACCAGACCGATATGACCCAACCAATTGACTGAACTCGCCACGTCAGCAGAAGTCCACGTCATCAGTGACATGTCAGCAGACTCTAATGACACGTCAGAGGAATAATCCACACCAGCAGTGCCACATCAGCACACAGTCCAGTCAGGAACGACACATCATCAAATTTTGCCACGTCAGCGTCTCAGGATGCTGGCTGTTTTGTCGCGTCAGCTGCCACGTCAGCGCCGTTCGTACGCCATGTCAGAAAGTCATCCCAATCAGCAGTAACACGTCAGCAATTCTGCACAGTCATCACTGCCATGTATGCAACAGTGCGGGTTTCGTTCAAAGCTTGTTTCGTCAATAACTTCTTTGTTTTAAGTCCGAATTAAGTGATTTTTGGCTCGTTAGAATCGTCTTTCAATTCCCTACAACATGGAAGCAAAAAAATCCAGTGTACTAGAAACTTGGATGTGCACTTAGAGCAATAACATGATCGGGTTCGAGGTTCGTGGACAACGACATGATCGGGTTCAAGGTTCGTGGATAGCGATATGATCGAGAGTTCGAGATGAGGATTGCTTAGACCCTTCAATATTTAGCCTTGCATCAAATCGCAAGCACCTAAAGCCTCACCTTGCACGTGAGCACTTAAGTCTTGCTTTCGCAAGCATAAAATCTCGTCTTGCACGCGAGTATGAAAGACTTGTTCCTTGGAAAGCATAAAGTCTCTTCTCAACCACGAGCCCAACGCCCGATGTTGGTCGAAAGACTCGTACTCAACACAAGAAATACAACCAGCCTTCCCGAGCAGCGAGCGCTACAGCCTTGTTACGTCGCGAGCAAAAAGCCTTGCCCCAGCCGCAAGCACATTACGTTTCACTTAAGACTAGACTAGCTCTCGAGCATCAAAAGTCCACCACGTGGCAAAAAGTCTCGCCTAGCACGTGAGCAATATATATTTTTTTTAACTTTTCATTTTTTTTTTGCAGGTAATTGCAGCGGAGGGCGTCTTCGCAATATCTCTACTCACGCTTGGGGGCGAGTTTCATCATCAACGTTCGACGCAAAAGGATAAACAATTTTCTTAACCACCAACAAGTTGGAGGTTAAGAGGGGGCGATGTTTGTACCGTGTATTTTATACACGGTGAGCCCGTAATCAAGCCCGTCTAGCCAGCCCATGACGGAAGATTCTAGAAGTTTCCCGAAGGCTTGTTTCCCAAGTGGCTTGCACATGAAGTTTACATCAAAATTAGGGTTACATAAACTCTATAAATACATGTATCCTAAACCCAAGAATAGAGGGAATATTAGGTTAGCTAACCCGGAGAAAAACACCCTTGTGTCAAATACATCAATAAAATACCTCTTCGTTCTTTCGTGGATGTAGGTAACACATTCCGAACCACGTAAATTCTTGTCTTCTTATTTATTTTTGATCGTTTTTCTAACCCTAATCATCATCAAATCATCGTGTTTAGTGCCTAGAATTTATTTTAAGTACAAACATTGGCGCCGACTAAGGGGATTCGAGTAAAACGATCGTGTTTACCAGTGAGAGAAGCCTCAGAAAAATCATGAACGAGATTCCAACAAAAATCAGCAAGAAAAAATAAAAAAATAGGGTTCTTACGTAACTGTTGCGAAGGTTGAAGAAACGTTGCAAACAGTTACAGAAACCGTTGTGAAGGCAGTAGTAAAAGCTTTGCAGCACAGTAAGAGATATAAATGTTGCAAAAATCATTACAAAAGCACTTATCCTGTACAACCCTATAAGTCCAGCTTCATGTACAGCTTCAGATCCAGCGAATCATGTCCGTTAGATATAGAAGATCTTGATCGTAAGATCTGTCTAGCCAGGATCCAGCTCCCGGTTCACAAACAGGTTCAGTGTCAGACCGGTTCGGTTCAGATCGAACCAGTTCAGTACGGTTCAAAACGAACCAGACCGATACGGCCCAACCAGTTGACTGGGCTCTCCACGTCAGCAGAAATCCACGTCATCAATGACATGTCAGCAGACTCTAATGACACGTCAACGGAATAATCCACACCAGCAGTGCCACATCAGCACACAGTCCAGTCAGGAACGACACATCATCAAATTTTGCCACGTCAGTGTCACAGGATGCTGGACGTTTTGCCGCGTCAGCTGCCACGTACGCCATGTCAGAAAGTCATCCCAATAAACAGTAACACGTCAGCAATTCTGCACAGTCATCACTGCCATGTATGCAACAACGCGGGTTTCGTTCAAAGCTTGTTTCGTCAATAACTTCTTCGTTTTAAGTCCGAATTAAGTGATTTTTGGCTCGTTAGAATCGTCTTTCAATTCCCTACAACATGGAAACAAGAAATCCAGTGTACTAGAAACTTGGATGTGCACTTAGAGCAGTAACATGATCGGGTTCGAGGTTCGTGGACAACGACATGATCGGGTTCAAGGTTCGTGGATAGCGACATGATCGAGAGTTCGAGATGAGGATTGCTTAGACCCTTCAATATTTAGCCTTGCATCAAATCGCAAGCACCTAAAGCCTCACCTTGCACGTGAGCACTTAAGTCTTGCTTTCGCAAGCATAAAATCTCGTGTTGCACGCGAGTATGAAAGACTTGTACCTTGGAAAGCATAAAGTCTCTTCTCAACCACGAGCCCAACGCCCGATGTTGGTACAAAGACTCGTACTCAACACAAGAAATACAGTCATCCTTCCCGAGCAGCGAGCGCTACATCCTTGTTACGTCGCGAGCAAAAAGCCTTGCCCCAGCCGCAAGCACATTACGTTTCACTTAAGACTAGACTAGCTCTCGAGTATCAAAAGTCCACCACGTGGAAAAAACTCTCTCCTAGCACGTGAGCAATATATTTTTTATTTTACTTTTCATTTTTTTATTTTTTATTTTGCAGGTAATTACGGCGGAGGGCGTCTTCGCAATATCTCTACTCACGCTTGGGGGAGAGTTTCATCATCAACGTTCGACGCAAAAGGATAAACAATTTTCTTAACCACCAACAAGTTGGAGGTTAAGAGGGGGCGATGTTTGTACCGTGTATTTTATACACGGTGATCCCGTAATCAAGCCCGTCTAGCCAGCCCATGACGGAAGATTCTAGAAGTTTCCCGAAGGCTTGTTTCCCAAGTTGCTTGCACATGAAGTTTACATCAAAATTAGGGTTACATAAACTCTATAAATACATGTATCCTAAACCCAAGAATAGAGGGAATATTAGGTTAGCTAACCCGGAGAAAAACACCCTTTTATCAAATACATCAATAAAATACCTCTCCGTTCTTCCGTGGATGCAGGCAACACATTCCGAACCACGTAAATTCTTGTCTTCTTATTTATTTTTGATCGTTTTTCTAACCCTAATCATCATCAAATCATCGTGTTTAGTGCCTAGAATTTATTTTGGGTACAAACATTGGCGCCGACTAAGGGGATTCGAGTAAAACGATCGTGTTTACCAGTGAGAGAAGCCTCAGAAAAATCATGAACGAAATTCCAACAAAAATCAGCAAGAAAAAATAAAAAAATAGGGTTCTTACGTAACTGTTGCGAAGGTTGAAGAAACGTTGCAAACAGTTACAGAAACCGTTGCGAAGGCAGTAGTAGAAGCTTTGCAGCACAGTAACAGATATAAATGTTGCAGAAATCATTACAAAAGCACTTATCCTGTACAACCCTATGAGTCCAGCTTCCTGTACAGCTTAAGTTCCAGCGAATCATGTTCGTCAGATATAGACGATCTTGACTGTAAGATCTGTCCTGCCAAGGATCCAACTCCCGGTTCACAAATAGGTTCAGTGTCAGACTGGTTCGGTTCAAAGCGAACCAGTTCAGTACGGTTCAAAACGAACCAGACCGATACGACCCAACCAATTGACTGCACTCGCCACGTCAGCAGAAGTCCATGTCATCAGTGACATGTCAGCAGACTTTAATGACACGTCATAGGAATAATCCACACCAGCAGTGCCACATCAGCACAGAGTCCAGTCAGGAACGACACATCATCAAATTTTGCCACGTCAGCGTCTCAGGATGCTGGCTGTTTTGTCGCGTCAGCTGCCACGTCAGC
Source organism: Papaver somniferum (assembly GCF_003573695.1). Taxonomy (NCBI): domain Eukaryota; kingdom Viridiplantae; phylum Streptophyta; class Magnoliopsida; order Ranunculales; family Papaveraceae; genus Papaver; species Papaver somniferum. Next base: position 207,467 of record NW_020620936.1, on the reverse strand, counting down.
GCCCTTTGTACGCCACGTCAGAAAGTCATCCCAATCAGCAGTAACACGTCAGCAATTCTGCACAGTCATCACTGCCATGTATGCAACAGCGCGGGTTTCGTTCAAAGCTTGTTTCGTCAATAACTTCTTCGTTTTAAGTCCGAATTAAGTGATTTTTGGCTCGTTAGAATCGTCTTTCAATTCCCTACAACATGGAAACAAGAAATCCAGTGTATTAGAAACTTGGATGTGCACTTAGAGCAGTAACATGATCGGGTTCGAGGTTCGTGGACAACGACATGATCGGGTTCAAGGTTCGTGGATAGCGACATGATCGAGAGTTCGAGATGAGGATTGCTTAGACCCTTCAATATTTAGCCTTGCATCAAATCGCAAGCACCTAAAGCCTCACCTTGCACGTGAGCACTTAAGTCTTGCTTTCGCAAGCATAAAATCTCGTCTTGCACGCGAGTATGAAAGACTTGTACCTTGGAAAGCATAAAGTCTCTTCTCAACCACGAGCCCAACGCCCGATGTTGGTCCAAAGACTCGTACTCAACACAAGAAATACAGCCAGCCTTCTCGAGCAGCGAGCGCTACAGCCTTGTTACGTTGCGAGCAAAAAGCCTTGCCCTAGCCGCAAGCACATTACGTTTCACTTAAGACTAGACTAGCTCTCGAGCATCAAAAGTCCACCACGTGGCAAAAAGTCTCGCCTAGCACGTGAGCAATATATTTTTCTTTTTTACTTTTCATTTTTTTTTTTGCAGGTAATTACAGCGGAGGGCGTCTTCGCAATATCTCTACTCACGCTTGGGGGCGAGTTTCATCATCAACGTTCGACGCAAAAGGATAAACAATTTTCTTAACCACCAACAAGTTGGAGGTTAAGAGGGGGCGATGTTTGTACCGTGTATTTTATACACGGTGAGCCCGTAATCAAGCCCGTCTAGCCAGCCCATGACGGAAGATTCTAGAAGTTTCCCGAAGGCTTGTTTCCCAAGTGGCTTGCACATGAAGTTTACATCAAAATTAGGGTTACATAAACTCTATAAATACATGTATCCTAAACCCCAGAATAGAGGGAATATTAGGTTAGCTAACCCGGAGAAAAACACCCTTGTATCAAATACATCAATAAAATACCTCTCCGTTCTTCGGTGGATGTAGGCAACACATTCCGAACCACGTAAATTCTTGTCTTCTTATTTATTTTTGATCGTTTTTCTAACCCTAATCATCATCAAATCATCGTGTTTAGTGCCTAGAATTTATTTTGGGTACAAACATTGGCGCCGACTAAGGGGATTCGAGTAAAACGATCGTGTTTACCAGTGAGAGAAGCCTCAGAAAAATCATGAACGAGATTCCAACAAAAATCAGCAAGAAAAAATAAAAAAATAGGGTTCTTACGTAACTGTTGCGAAGGTTGAAGAAACGTTGCAAACAGTTACAGAAACCATTGCGCAGGCAGTAGTAGAAGCTTTGCAGCACAGTAACAGATATAAATCTTGCAGAAATCATTACAAAAGCACTTATCCTGTACAACCCTATAAGTCCAGCTTCATGTACAGCTTCAGATCCAGCGAATCATGTCCGTTAGATATAGAAGATCTTGACCGTAAGATCTGTCTAGCCAGGATCCAGCTCCCGGTTCACAAACAGGCTCAGTGTCAGACCGGTTCGGTTCAGATCGAACCAGTTCAGTACGGTTCAAAACGAACCAGACCGATACGGCCCAACCAGTTGACTGGGCTCTCCACGTCAGCAGAAATCCACGTCATCAATGACATGTCAGCAGACTCTAATGACACGTCAACGGAATAATCCACACCAGCAGTGCCACATCAGCACACAGTCCAGTCAGGAACGACACATCATCAAATTTTGCCACGTCAGCGTCACAGGATGCTGGACGTTTTGCCGCGTCAGCTGCCACGTACGCCATGTCAGAAAGTCATCCCAATAAACAGTAACACGTCAGCAATTCTGCACAGTCATCACTGCCATGTATGCAACAACGCGGGTTTCGTTCAAAGCTTGTTTCGTCAATAACTTCTTCGTTTTAAGTCCGAATTAAGTGATTTTTGGCTCGTTAGAATCGTCTTTCAATTCCCTACAACATGGAAACAAGAAATCCAGTGTACTAGAAACTTGGATGTGCAGTTAGAGCAGTAACATGATCGGGTTCGAGGTTCGTGGACAACGACATGATCGGGTTCAAGGTTCGTGGATAGCGACATGATCGAGAGTTCGAGATGAGGATTGCTTAGACCCTTCAATATTTAGCCTTGCATCAAATCGCAAGCACCTAAAGCCTCACCTTGCACGTGAGCACTTAAGTCTTGCTTTCGCAAGCATAAAATCTCGTCTTGCACGCGAGTATGAAAGACTTGTACCTTGGAAAGCATAAAGTCTCTTCTCAACCACGAGCCCAACGCCCGATGTTGGTCCAAAGACTCGTACTCAACACAAGAAATACAGCCAGCCTTCTCGAGCAGCGAGCGCTACAGCCTTGTTACGTTGCGAGCAAAAAGCCTTGCCCTAGCCGCAAGCACATTACGTTTCACTTAAGACTAGACTAGCTCTCGAGCATCAAAAGTCCACCACGTGGCAAAAAGTCTCGCCTAGCACGTGAGCAATATATTTTTCTTTTTTACTTTTCATTTTTTTTTTTGCAGGTAATTACAGCGGAGGGCGTCTTCGCAATATCTCTACTCACGCTTGGGGGCGAGTTTCATCATCAACGTTCGACGCAAAAGGATAAACAATTTTCTTAACCACCAACAAGTTGGAGGTTAAGAGGGGGCGATGTTTGTACCGTGTATTTTATACACGGTGAGCCCGTAATCAAGCCCGTCTAGCCAGCCCATGACGGAAGATTCTAGAAGTTTCCCGAAGGCTTGTTTCCCAAGTGGCTTGCACATGAAGTTTACATCAAAATTAGGGTTACATAAACTCTATAAATACATGTATCCTAAACCCCAGAATAGAGGGAATATTAGGTTAGCTAACCCGGAGAAAAACACCCTTGTATCAAATACATCAATAAAATACCTCTCCGTTCTTCGGTGGATGTAGGCAACACATTCCGAACCACGTAAATTCTTGTCTTCTTATTTATTTTTGATCGTTTTTCTAACCCTAATCATCATCAAATCATCGTGTTTAGTGCCTAGAATTTATTTTGGGTACAAACATTGGCGCCGACTAAGGGGATTCGAGTAAAACGATCGTGTTTACCAGTGAGAGAAGCCTCAGAAAAATCATGAACTAGATTCCAACAAAAATCAGCAAGAAAAAATAAAAAAATAGGGTTCTTACGTAACTGTTGCGAAGGTTGAAGAAACGTTGCAAACAGTTACAGAAACCGTTGCGAAGGCAGTAGTAAAAGCTTTGCAGCACAGTAAGAGATATAAATGTTGCAAAAATCATTACAAAAGCACTTATCCTGTACAACCCTATAAGTCCAGCTTCATGTACAGCTTCAGATCCAGCGAATCATGTCCGTTAGATATAGAAGATCTTGACCGTAAGATCTGTCTAGCCAGGATCCAGCTCCCGGTTCACAAACAGGTTCAGTGTCAGACCGGTTCGGTTCAGATCGAACCAGTTCAGTACGGTTCAAAATGAACCAGACCGATACGGCCCAACCAGTTGACTGGGCTTGCCACGTCAGCAAAAGTACACGTCATCAGTGACATGTCATCAGACTCTAATGACACGTCAACGGAATAATCCACACCAGCAGTGCCACATCAGCACACAGTCCAGTCAGGAACGACACATCATTAAATTTTGCCACGTCAGCGTCACAGGATGCTGGCTGTTTTGCCGCGTCAGCTGCCACGTCATCCACGTCAGAAAGTCAACCCAATAAACAGTAACACGTCAGCAATTCTGCACAGTCATCACTGTCATGTATGCAGCATCGCGCGTTTCGTTCAAAGCTTGTTTCGTCAATAACTTCTTCGTTTTAAGTCCGAATTAAGTGATTTTTGGCTCGTTAGAATCGTCTTTCAATTCCCTACAACATGGAAACAATAAATCCAGTGTACTAGAAACATGGATGTGCACTTAGAGCAGTAACATGATTGGGTTCGAGGTTCGTGGACAACGACATGATCGGGTTCAAGGTTCGTGGATAGCGACATGATCGAGAGTTCGAGATGAGGATTGCTTAGACCCTTCAATATTTAGCCTTGCATCAAATCGCAAGCACCTAAAGCCTCACCTTTCACGTGAGCACTTAAGTCTTGCTTTCGCAAGCATAAAATCTCGTCTTGCACGCGAGTATGAAAGACTTGTACCTTGGTAAGCATAAAGTATCTTCTCAACCACGAGCCCAACCCCCGATGTTGCTCCAAAGACTCGTACTCAACACAAGAAATACAGCCAGCCTTCCCGAGCAGCGAGCGCTACAGCCTTGTTACGTCGCGAGAAAAAAGCCTTGCCCCAGCCGCAAGCACATTACGTTTCACTTAAGACTAGACTAGCTCTCGAGCATCAAAAGTCCACCACGTGGCAAAAAGTCTCGCCTAGCACGTGAGCAATATATTTTTTTTTTTACTTTTCATTTTTTTTTTGCAGGTAATTACAGCTGAGGGCGTCTTGGCAATATCTCTACTCACGCTTGGGGGCGAGTTTCATCATCAACGTTCGACGCAAAAGGAAAAACAATTTTCTTAACCACCAACAAGTTGGAGGTTAAGAGGAGGCGATGTTTGTACCGTGTATTTTATACACGGTGAGCCCGTAATCAAGCCCGTCTAGCCAGCCCATGACGGAAGATTCTAGAAGTTTCTCGAAGGCTTGTTTCCCAAGTTGCTTGCACATGAAGTTTACATCAAAATTAGGGTTACATAAACGCTATAAATACATGTATCCTAAACCCAAGAATAGAGGGAATATTAGGTTAGCTAACCCGGAGAAAAACACCCTTGTATCAAATACATCAATAAAATTCCTCTCCGTTCTTCCGTGGATGTAGGCAACACATTCCGAACCACGTAAATTCTTGTCTTCTTATTTATTTTTGATCGTTTTTTTAACCCTAATCATCATCAAATCATCGTGTTTAGTGCCTAGAATTTATTTTGGGTACAAACATTGGCGCCGACTAAGGGGATTCGAGTAAAACGATCGTGTTTACCAGTGAGAGAAGCCTCAGAAAAATCATGAACGAGATTCCAACAAAAATCAGCAAGAAAAAATTAAAAAATAGGGTTCTTACGTAACTGTTGCGAAGGTTGAAGAAACACTGCAAACAGTTACAGAAACCGTTGCGAAGGCAGTAGTAGAAGATTTGCAGCACAGTAACAGATATAAATGTTGCAGAAATCATTAGAAAAGCACTTATCCTGTACAACCCTATAAGTCCAGCTTCCTGTACAGCTTCAGATCCAGCGAATCATGTCCGTCAGATATAGAAGATCTTGACCGTAAGATCTTCCTAGCCAAGGATCCAGCTCCCGGTTCACAAACAGGTTCAGTGTCAGACCGGTTCGGTTCAGATCGAACCAGTTCAGTACGGTTCAAAACGAACCAGACCGATATGACCCAACCAATTGACTGAACTCGCCACGTCAGCAGAAGTCCACGTCATCAGTGACATGTCAGCAGACTCTAATGACACGTCAACGGAATAATCCACACCAGCAGTGCCACATCAGCACACAGTCCAGTCAGGAACGACACATCATCAAATTTTGCCACGTCAGCGTCACAGGATGCTGGCTGTTTTGCCGCGTCAGCTGCCACGTCAGAAAGTCATCCCAATAAACAATAACACGTCAGCAATTCTGCACAGTCATCACTGCCATGTATGCAACAACGCGCGTTTTGTTCAAAGCTTGTTTCGTAATTAACTTCTTCGTTTTAAGTCCGAATTAAGTGATTTTTGGCTCGTTAGAATCGTCTTTCAATTCCCTACAACATGGAAACAAAAAATCCAGTGTACTAGAAACTTGGATGTGCACTTAGAGCAGTAACATGATCGGGTTCGAGGTTCTTGGACAACGACATGATCGGGTTCAAGGTTCGTGGATAGCGACATGCTCGAGCGTTCAAGATAAGCATTGCTTAGACCCCTCAATATTTAGCCTTGCATCAAATCGCAAGCACCTAAAGCCTCACCTTGCACGTGAGCACTTAAGTCTTGCTTTCGCAAGCATAAAATCTCGTCTTGCACGCGAGTATGAAAGACTTGTACCTTGGTAAGCATAAAGTATCTTCTCAACCACGAGCCGAACGCCCGATGTTGCTCCAAAGACTCGTACTCAACACAAGAAATACAGCCAGCCTTCCCGAGCAGCGAGCGCTACAGCCTTGTTACGTCGTGAGAAAAAAGCCTTGCCCCAGCCGCAAGCACATTACGTTTCACTTAAGACTAGACTAACTCTCGGGCATCAAAAGTCCACCACGTGGCAAAAAGTCTCGCCTAGCACGTGAGCAATATATTTTTTTTTTTACTTTTCATTTTTTTTTTGCAGGTAATTACAGCTGAGGGCGTCTTGGCAATATCTCTACTCACGCTTGGGGGCGAGTTTCATCATCAACGTTCGACGCAAAAGGAAAAACAATTTTCTTAACCACCAACTAGTTGGAGGTTAAGAGGAGGCGATGTTTGTACCGTGTATTTTATACACGGTGAGCCCGTAATCAAGCCCGTCTAGCCAGCCCATGACGGAAGATTCTAGAAGTTTCTCGAAGGCTTGTTTCCCAAGTTGCTTGCACATGAAGTTTACATCAAAATTAGGGTTACATAAACTCTATAAATACATGTATCCTAAACCCAAGAATAGAGGGCATATTAGGTTAGCTAACCCGGAGAAAAACACCCTTGTATCAAATACATCAATAAAATTCCTCTCCGTTCTTCCGTGGATGTAGGCAACACATTCCGAACCACGTAAATTCTTGTCTTCTTATTTATTTTTGATCGTTTTTCTAACCCTAATCATCATCAAATCATCGTGTTTAGTGCCTAGAATTTATTTTGGGTACAAACATTGGCGCCGACTAAGGGGATTCGAGTAAAACGATCGTGTTTACCAGTGAGAAAAGCCTCAGAAAAATCATGAACGAGATTCCAACAAAAATCAGCCAGAAAAAATAAAAAAATAGGGTTCTTACGTAACTGTTGCGAAGGTTGAAGAAACGTTGCAAACAGTTACAGAAACTGTTGCGAAGGAAGTAGTAGAGGATTTGCAGCACAGTAACAGATATAAATGTTGCAGAAATCATTACAAAAGCACTTATCCTGTACAACCCTATAAGTCCAGCTTCCTGTACAGCTTCAGATCCAGCGAATCATGTCCGTTAGATATAGAAGATCTTGACCGTAAGATCTGTCCTGCCAAGGATCCAGCTCCCGGTTCACAAATAGGTTCAGTGTCAGACTGGTTCGGTTCAGATCGAACCAGTTCAGTACGGTTCAAAACGAACCAGACCGATACGGCCCAACCAGTTGACTGGGCTCGCCACGTCAGCAGAAGTCCACGTCATCAGTGACATGTCAGCAGACTCTAATGACACGTCAACGGAATAATCCACACCAGCAGTGCCACATCAGCACACAGTCCAGTCAGGAACGACACATCATCAAATTTTGCCACGTCAGCGTCTCAGGATGCTGGCTGTTTTGCCGCGTCAGCCACCACGTCAGAAAGTCATCCCAATAAACAGTAACACGTCAGCAATTCTGCACAGTCATCACTGCCATGTATGCAACAGCGCGCGTTTCGTTCAAAGCTTGTTTCGTCAATAACTTCTTCGTTTTAAGTCCGAATTAAGTGATTTTTGGCTCGTTAGAATCGTCTTTCAATTCCCTACAACATGGAAACAAAAAAACCAGTGTACTAGAAACTTGGATGTGCACTTAGAGCAGTAACATGATCGGGTTCGAGGTTCGTGGACAACGACATGATCGGGTTCAAGGTTCGTGGATAGCGACATGATCGAGAGTTCGAGATGAGGATTGCTTAGACCCTTCAATATTTAGCCTTGCATCAAATCGCAAGCACCTAACTCCTCACCTTGCACGTGAGCACTTAAGTCTTGCTTTCGCAAGCATAAAATCTCGTCTTGCACGCGAGTATGAAAGACTTGTACCTTGGCAAGCATAAAGTCTCTTCTCAACCACGAGCCCAACGCCTGATTTTGGTCCAAAGACTCGTACTCAACACAAGAAATACAGCCACCCTTCCCGAGCAGCGAGCGCTACATCCTTGTTACGTCGCGAGCAAAAAGCCTTTCCCCAGCCGCAAGCACATTACGTTTCACTTAAGACTAGACTAGCTCTCGAGCATCAAAAGTCCACCACGTGGCAAAAAGTCTCGCCTAGCACGTGAGCAATATATTTTTTTTTTTACTTTTCATTTTATTTTTTGCAGGTAATTACAGCTGAGGGCGTCTTCGCAATATCTCTACTCACGCTTGGGGGCGAGTTTCATCATCAACGTTCGACGCAAAAGGATAAACAATTTTCTTAACCACCAACAAGTTGGAGGTTAAGAGGAGGCGATGTTTGTACCGTGTATTTTATACACGGTGAGCCCGTAATCAAGCCCATCTAGCCAGCCCATGACGGAAGATTCTAGAAGTTTCCCGAAGGCTTGTTTCCCAAGTTGGTTGCACATGAAGTTTACATCAAAATTAGGGTTACATAAACTCTATAATACATGTATCCTAAACCCAAGAATAGAGGGAATATTAGGTTAGCTAACCCGGAGAAAAACACCCTTGTATCAAATACATCAATAAAATTCCTCTCCGTTCTTCCGTGGATGCAGGCAACACATTCCGAACCACGTAAATTCTTGTCTTCTTATTTATTTTTGATCGTTTTTCTAACCCTAATCATCATCAAATCATCGTGTTTAGTGCCTAGAATTTATTTTGGGTACAAACATTGGCGCCGACTAAGGGGATTCGAGTAAAACGATCGTGTTTACCAGTGAGAGAAGCCTCAGAAAAATCATGAACGAGATTCCAACAAAAGTCAGCAAGAAAAAATAAAAAAATAGGGTTCTTACGTAACTGTTGCGAAGGTTGAAGAAACGTTGCAAACAGTTACAGAAACCGTTGCGCAGGCAGTAGTAGAAGCTTTGCAGCACAGTAACAGATATAAATGTTGCAGAAATCATTAGAAAAGCACTTATCCTGTACAACCCTATAAGTCCAGCTTCAGATCCAGCGAATCATGTCCGTCAGATATAGAAGATCTTGACCGTAAGGTCTGTCCTGCCAAGGATCCATCTCCCGGTTTCAAAACAGGTTAAGTGTCAGACTGGTTCGGTTCAGATCGAACCAGTTCAGTACGGTTCAAAACGAACCAGACCGATACGGCCCAACCAGTTGACTGGGCTCGCCACGTCAGCAAAAGTCCACGTCATCAATGACATGTCATCAGACTCTAATGACACGTCAACGGAATAATCCACACCAGCAGTGCCACATCAGCACACAGTCCAGTCAGGAACGACACATCATCAAATTTTGCCACGTCAGCGTCACAGGATGCTGGATGTTTTGACGCGTCAGCTGCCACATCAGCCCCGTTCGTACGCCATGTCAGAAAGTCATCCCAATAAACAGTAACACGTCAGCAATTCTGCACAGTCATCACTGCCATGTATGCAACAACGCGGGTTTCGTTCAAAGGTTGTTTCGTCAATAACTTCTTCGTTTTAAGTCCGAATTAAGTGATTTTTGGCTCTTTAGAATCGTCTTTCAATTCCCTACAACATGGAAACAAGAAATCCAGTGTACTAGAAACTTGGATGTGCACTTAGAGCAGTAACATGATCGGGTTCGAGGTTCGTGGACAACGACATGATCGGGTTCAAGGTTCGTGGATAGCGACATGATCGAGAGTTCGATATGAGGATTGCTTAGACCCTTCAATATTTAGCCTTGCATCAAATCGCAAGCACCTAAAGCCTCACCTTGCACGTGAGCACTTAAGTCTTGCTTTCGCAAGCATAAAATCTCGTCTTGCACGCGAGTATGAAAGACTTGTACCTTGGAAAGCATAAAGTCTCTTCTCAACCACGATCCCAACGCCCGATGTTGGTCCAAAGACTCGTACTCAACACAAGAAATACAGCCAGCCTTCCCGAGCAGCGAGCGCTACAGCCTTGTTACGTTGCGAGCAAAAAGCCTTGCCCTAGCCGCAAGCACATTACGTTTCACTTAAGACTAGACTAGCTCTCGAGCATCAAAAGTCCACCACGTGGCAAAAAGTCTCGCCTAGCACGTGAGCAATATATTTTTCTTTTTTACTTTTCATTTTTTTTTTGCAGGTAATTACAGCGGAGGGCGTCTTCGCAATATCTCTACTCACGCTTGGGGGCGAGTTTCATCATCAACGTTCGACGCAAAAGGATAAACAATTTTCTTAACCACCAACAAGTTGGAGGTTAAGAGGGGGCGATGTTTGTACCGTGTATTTGATACACGGTGAGCCCGTAATCAAGCCCGTCTAGCCAGCCCATGACGGAAGATTCTAGAAGTTTCCCGAAGGCTTGTTTCCCAAGTGGCTTGCACATGAAGTTTACATCAAAATTAGGGTTACATAAACTCTATAAATACATGTATCCTAAACCCCAGAATAGAGAGAATATTAGGTTAGCTAACCCGGAGAAAAACACCCTTGTATCAAATACATCAATAAAATACCTCTCCGTTCTTCCGTGGATGTAGGCAACACATTCCGAACCACGTAAATTCTTGTCTTCTTATTTATTTTTGATCGTTTTTCTAACCCTAATCATCATCAAATCATCGTGTTTAGTGCCTAGAATTTATTTTGGGTACAAACATTGGCGCCGACTAAGGGGATTCGAGTAAAACGATCGTGTTTACCAGTGAGAGAAGCCTCAGAAAAATCATGAACGAGATTCCAACAAAAATCAGCAAGAAAAAATAAAAAAATAGGGTTCTTACGTAACTGTTGCGAAGGTTGAAGAAACGTTGCAAACAGTTACAGAAACCATTGCGCAGGCAGTAGTAGAAGCTTTGCAGCACAGTAACAGATATAAATGTTGCAGAAATCATTACAAAAGCACTTATCCTGTACAACCCTATAAGTCCAGCTTCCTGTACAGCTTCAGATCCAGCGAATCATGTCCGTCAGGAACGACACATCATCAAATTTTGCCACGTCAGCGTCTCAGGATGCTGGCTGTTTTGTCGCGTCAGCTGCCACGTCAGCGCCGTTCGTACGCCACGTCAGAAAGTCATCCCAATCAGCAGTAACACGTCAGCAATTCTGCACAGTCATCACTGCCATGTATGCAACAGTGCGGGTTTCGTTCAAAGCTTGTTTCGTCAATAACTTCTTCGTTTTAAGTCAGAATTAAGTGATTTTTGGCTCGTTAGAATCGTCTTTCAATTCCCTACAACATGGAAGCAAAAAAATCCAGTGTACTAGAAACTTGGATGTGCACTTAGAGCAATAACATGATCGGGTTCGAGGTTCGTGGACAACGACATGATCGGGTTCAAGGTTCGTGGATAGCGACATGATCGAGAGTTCGAGATGAGGATTGCTTAGACCCTTCAATATTTAGCCTTGCATCAAATCGCAAGAACCTAAAGCCTCACCTTGCACGTGAGCACTTAAGTCTTGCTTTCGCAAGCATAAAATCTCGTCTTGCACGCGAGTATGAAAGACTTGTTCCTTGGAAAGCATAAAGTCTCTTCTCAACCACGAGCCCAAAGCCCGATGTTGGTACAAAGACTCGTACTCAACACAAGAAATACAACCAACCTTCCCGAGCAGCGAGCGCTACAGCCTTGTTACGTTGCGAGCAAAAAGCCTTGCCCTAGCCGCAAGCACATTACGTTTCACTTAAGAGTAGACTAGCTCTCGAGCATCAAAAGTCCACCACGTGGCAAAAAGTCTCGCCTAGCACGTGAGCAATATATTTTTCTTTTTTACTTTTCATTTTTTTTTTGCAGGTAATTACAGCGGAGGGCGTCTTCGCAATATCTCTACTCACGCTTGGGGGCGAGTTTCATCATCAACGTTCGACGCAAAAGGATAAACAATTTTCTTAACCACCAACAAGTTGGAGGTTAAGAGGGGGCGATGTTTGTACCGTGTATTTTATACACGGTGAGCCCGTAATCAAGCCTGTCTAGCCATCCCATGACGGAAGATTCTAGAAGTTTCCCGAAGGCTTGTTTCCCAAGTTGCTTGCACATGAAGTTTACATCAAAATTAGGGTTACATAAACTCTATAAATACATGTATCCTAAACCCCAGAATAGAGGGAATATTAGGTTAGCTAACCCGGAGAAAAACACCCTTGTATCAAATACATCAATAAAATACCTCTCCGTTCTTCCGTGGATGTAGGCAACACATTTCGAACCACGTAAATTCTTGTCTTCTTATTTATTTTTGATCGTTTTTCTAACCCTAATCATCATCAAATCATCGTGTTTAGTGCCTAGAATTTATTTTGGGTACAAACATTGGCGCCGACTAAGGGGATTCGAGTAAAACGATCGTGTTTACCAGTGAGAGAAGCCTCAGAAAAATCATGAACGAGATTCCAACAAAAATCAACAAGAAAAAATAAAAAAATAGGGTTCTTACGTAACTGTTGCGAAGGTTGAAGAAACGTTGCAAACAGTTACAGAAACCGTTGCGAAGGCAGTAGTAAAAGCTTTGCAGCACAGTAAGAGATATAAATGTTGCAAAAATCATTACAAAAGCACTTATCCTGTACAACCCTATAAGTCCAGCTTCATGTACAGCTTCAGATCCAGCGAATCATGTCCGTTAGATATAGAAGATCTTGACCGTAAGATCTGTCTAGCCAGGATCCAGCTCCCGGTTCACAAACAGGTTCAGTGTCAGACCGGTTCGGTTCAGATCGAACCAGTTCAGTACGGTTCAAAACGAACCAGACCGATACGGCCCAACTAGTTGACTGGGCTCTCCACATCAGCAGAAATCCACGTCATCAGTGACATGTCAGCAGAATCTAATGACACGGCAACAGAATAATCCACACCAGCGTCACAGGATGCTGGCTGTTTTGCCGCGTCAGCTGCCACATCAGCCACGTCAGAAAGTCATCCCAATAAACAGTAACACGTCAGCAATTCTGCACAGTCATCACTGTCATGTATGCAACATCGCGCGTTTCGTTCAAAGCTTGTTTCGTCAATAACTTCTTCGTTTTAAGTCCGAATTAAGTGATTTCTGGCTCGTTAGAATCGTCTTTCAATTCCCTACAACATGGAAACAATAAATCCAGTGTACTAGAAACATGGATGTGCACTTAGAGCAGTAACATGATTGGGTTCGAGGTTCGTGGACAACGACATGATCGGGTTCAAGGTTCGTGGATAGCGACATGATCGAGAGTTCGAGATGAGGATTGCTTAGACCCTTCAATATTTAGCCTTGCATCAAATCGCAAGCACCTAAAGCCTCACCTTTCACGTGAGCACTTAATTCTTGCTTTCGCAAGCATAAAATCTCGTCTTGCACGCGAGTATGAAAGACTTGTACCTTGGTAAGCATAAAGTATCTTCTCAACCACGAGCCCAACCCCCGATGTTGCTCCAAAGACTCGTACTCAACACAAGAAATACAGCCAGCCTTCCCGAGCAGCGAGCGCTACAGCCTTGTTACGTCGCGAGAAAAAAGCCTTGCCCCAGCCGCAAGCACATTACGTTTCACTTAAGACTAGACTAGTTCTCGTGCATCAAAAGTCCACCACGTGGCAAAAAGTCTCGCCTAGCACGTGAGCAATATATATTTTTTTTACTTTTCATTTTTTTTTTGCAGGTAATTACAGCTTAGGGCGTCTTGGCAATATCTCTACTCACGCTTGGGGGCGAGTTTTCATCATCAACGTTCGACGCAAAAGGATAAACAATTTTCTTAACCACCAACAAGTTGGAGGTTAAGAGGGGGCGATGTTTGTACCGTGTATTTTATACACGGTGAGCCCGTAATCAAGCCCGTCTAGCCAGCCCATGACGGAAGATTCTAGAAGTTTCCCGAAGGCTTGTTTCCCAAGTGGCTTGCACATGAAGTTTACATCAAAATTAGGGTTACATAAACTCTATAAATACATGTATCCTAAACCCCAGAATAGAGGGAATATTAGGTCAGCTAACCCGGAGAAAAACACCCTTGTATCAAATACATCAATAAAATACCTCTCCGTTCTTCCGTGGATGTAGGCAACACATTCCGAACCACGTAAATTCTTGTCTTCTTATTTATTTTTGATCGTTTTTCTAACCCTAATCATCATCAAATCATCGTGTTTAGTGCCTAGAATTTATTTTGGGTACAAACATTGGCGCCGACTAAGAGGATTCGAGTAAAACGATCGTGTTTACCAGTGAGAGAAGCCTCAGAAAAATCATGAACGAGATTCCAACAAAAATCAACAAGAAAAAATAAAAAAATAGGGTTCTTACGTAACTGTTGCGAAGGTTGAAGAAACGTTGCAAACAGTTACAGAAACCGTTGTGAAGGCAGTAGTAGAAGCTTTGCAGCACATTAACAGATATAAATGTTGCAGAAATCATTACAAAAGCACTTATCCTGTACAACCCTATAAGTCCAGCTTCCTGTACAGCTTCAGATCCAGCGAATCATGTCCGTCAGATATAGAAGATCTTGACCGTAAGATCTGTCTAGCCAGGATCCAGCTCCCGGTTCACAAACAGGTTCAGTGTCAGACCGGTTCGGTTCAGATCGAACCAGTTCAGTACGGTTCAAAACGAACCAGACCGATACGGCCCAACCAGTTGACTGGGCTCGCCACGTCAGCAGAAGTCCACGTCATCAGTGACATGTCATCAGACTCTAATGACACGTCAACGGAATAATCCACACCAGCAGTGCCACATCAGCACACAGTCCAGTCAGGAACGACACATCATCAAATTTTGCCACGTCAGCGTCACAGGATGCTGGACGTTTTGCCGCGTCAGCTGCCACGTACGCCATGTCAGAAAGTCATCCCAATAAACAGTAACACGTCAGCAATTCTGCACAGTCATCACTGCCATGTATGCAACAACGCGGGTTTCGTTCAAAGCTTGTTTCGTCAATAACTTCTTCGTTTTAAGTCCGAATTAAGTGATTTTTGGCTCGTTAGAATCGTCTTTCAATTCCCTACAACATGGAAACAAGAAATCCAGTGTACTAGAAACTTGGATGTGCACTTAGAGCAGTAACATGATCGGGTTCGAGGTTCGTGGACAACGACATGATCGGGTTCAAGGTTCGTGGATAGCGACATGATCGAGAGTTCGAGATGAGGATTTCTTAGACCCTTCAATATTTATCCTTGCATCAAATCGCAAGCACCTAAAGCCTCACCTTGCACGTGAGCACTTAAGTCTTGCTTTCGCAAGCATAAAATCTCGTCTTGCACGCGAGTATGAAAGACTTGTACCTTGGAAAGCATAAAGTCTCTTCTCAACCACGAGCCCAACGCCCGATGTTGGTCCAAAGACTCGTACTCAACACAAGAAATACAGCCAGCCTTCCCGAGCAGCGAGCGCTACAGCCTTGTTACGTCGCGAGCAAAAAGCCTTGCCCCAGCCGCAAGCACATTACGTTTCACTTAAGACTAGACTAGCTCTCGAGTATCAAAAGTCCACCACGTGGCAAAAACTCTCGCCTAGCACGTGAGCAATATATATTTTTTTTTTTACTTTTTTTTTTTTTTTTGCAGGTAATTACAGCGGAGGGCGTCTTCGCAATATCTCTACTCACGCTTGGGGGCGAGTTTCATCATCAACGTTCGACGCAAAAGGATAAACAATTTTCTTAACCACCAACAAGTTGGAGGTTAAGAGGGGGCGATGTTTGTACCGTGTATTTTATACACGGTGAGCCCGTAATCAAGCCCGTCTAGCCAGCCCATGACGGAAGATTCTAGAAGTTTCCCGAAGGCTTGTTTCCCAAGTTCCTTGCACATGAAGTTTACATCAAAATTAGGGTTACATAAACTCTATAAATACATGTATCCTAAACCCAAGAATAGAGGGAATATTAGGTTAGCTAACCCAGAGAAAAACACCCTTGTATCAAATACATCAATAAAATACCTCTCCGTTCTTCCGTGGATGCAGGCAACACATTCCGAACCACGTAAATTCTTGTCTTCTTATTTATTTTTGATCGTTTTTCTAACCCTAATCATCATCAAATCATCGTGTTTAGTGCCTAGAATTTATTTTGGGTACAGACATTGGCGCCGACTAAGGGGATTCGAGTAAATCGATCGTGTTTACCAGTGAGAGAAGCCTCAGAAAAATCATGAACGAGATTCCAACAAAAATCAGCAAGAAAAAATAAAAAAATAGGGTTCTTACGTAACTGTTGCGAAGGTTGAAGAAACGTTGCAAACAGTTACAGAAACCATTGCGCAGGCAGTAGTAGAAGCTTTGCAGCACAGTAACAGATATAAAT